>NC_092629.1:1249934-1549934 GCF_039555335.1 Amphiura filiformis
GGGACCATTTATTAGTTTTTCAAACAAAACATCATGTACAAAAAATTTTAGGCTTAAACAGCTCAATGTGATATCCTGCTAATGTATACAGATGCTTTTGAGTCATTCTCAACTTTAATTTCCCCTCTTTTACAACATTATTCACTTTTATAGCATTTTTTATACCTTTTTCGGATATAAAATGTATCTATTAATGACAACATTGGTGGCGGTATTTAGTTACTGGAAATTACTCTCTCAAGCTTTTAATACAATAACTCCTTTTATTGTTTGATAAAATATGTTTATAAAATTTCCTTGTTATTTCACCTATTCCAACTGTTTTAATGGCAGTATTAATCACCTATCCCTTGCAAATAAAGAAATATGATTTATGATAAATAGCGCCATCTATAGTTTGCATTTAGTTAATAATGAAGCCGATTCTATATACATCAAACAACCGTGATTGTTTGCAAAATGTCGTGCGACTATTCGAATATATCAGTGAATTCCATAATGACATTGAGCTCTTACAGACATCTTTTGCAACTTCCCTAAAGAACCAAGGGAGTTTACATAAGAAGACAATGGAAATTCTTTAAGCACACCTACCCTAATGAAGACACGAGAATCCCATGTCTTCTTCAGGGGAATGCGCATAATTTCTATCTGCAACAGGCTTGCAACAGCAATTAGTTTAGTCTGGTTCATCGAATTTCGGTATTGCTTATAAATCCCACGCAACATAGAGTATACTTCAAGTAATCACAATTCAATTAAAAGTAATAGAATATACATTTTTTATCCGATTTCAGACCTTTTCTACTTATTGTCTGAATAAGTAATGTGGCCAGTAAATGTAGATAATTATGCTATTGCAACAACTTATAATGTATAATTTCTTTTTTACATATCTTGATTGGATATAAAATTTGCAGTAACTTGGTATTTCCTGGATTGTAACGATTACTATGTTGACGAAGCTGGACTGTCACTATTGTCCTTAAGCGACGAGGTGATCTGAGTGTGGTAACAACAACAAGTAAGTTATTTCTATACAAAACAAAGTGAGTGAGATTTGGTTTTCTTAAATAATGGTTGTTCACGTTGTAGCATTCTCGACAAAATACCTTTGCTAGGCCTGGTACCTGATCTGACATTTTGCAGACGAATAACATCGTGATTTTACGTTTAAAACTCATGTCAAAATAGAAGAAAGAATAAATTCTTCGATGACTGTTAAATTTGTCAATTTTGTTCCTGCTCTGCTCCTTTTGGTTTGTATGCCATGTGGATCTTTATGTTATTACAACGTTGTTGTACGAAGCATGGCGGAATAATGAAAATGGATAGGTTGAGACCATTGAATGACAACTTTAGTGACAGTCTTACACGTTACTGAAGCAAAAATGGAAGTCTTTAAAGATATGGGTAGCAATGTGGGTTCCTTTTGTGGGTCAATATTGAGAAGGTTACTTGCGATAGGAAGATGTAAGTCAAATTTACAGCAAGGAAAGAAAATGAAACATCAATGTGAATTTACCTCGCTGGTGTTAACACATCATCAATCCGTTACATCTACTGATGTTTTGGAAGATTTTCCCTGCCGCTATTGTTTTGATTCCGTTTTGATTTGCAGTTTGTATGAACAATTATGTCTATTGCATCTTCCGAATTATATAGTCTAAGATCACATGACGTCATTAGATTTTCACAAATTTCAAATTTGCCACATATTTAATGTACATTATATATAAACATGGTAAGTAGTCTTGGCTTTCCATCCTATATCAGAATCTTTATCAAAATCAAAATGACCATTAAAGATTAACATTAACAAAGCCATTAACTAACCAGCAACCCTTAAGGTTTTTCAGTCTCGTAACCATGTGAATCACTTAATCAGCAACTGAATATTGCATTCATTCGACTTTTGATCAATAAAGCTATAACAGCAACGGATCTATCAACAACAGCAGCAATGGACTACGGAACGCTTACTGCAACGACGGATTTGATATTTGCAGCAGACGAAGATGAGAAAACTGTAACTTTGGCTACTACCGATGATAACAGTCAGGAGCATACAGAACAACTAATGGTAGAACTTGGATTTGATAATGCTGGTACTGCTGCTGCTGCTGGGCAGGCACTTCTTGAGCCTCTTCACAAAGCTACGGTCACAATTGACGATAACGATTCACCTAGTAAGAAATCAAACAGTATTTTACATTTTTAATGATACCTAATAATGCTAGTTCAAATTGATTCTCTTTAATTCAATATTAGAAATAAACTCTATTTGTACAGTCGACACTTATACATGATTTCGTCCATCGTAATCCCGGTAGAATTACAGTTTCCTGTATTTTTGAGAAACTGTCGAGTTCTTGCAAATTGCATGTACATTGTGGAGACTGTTTTAAATTGATTATAAATTTAACAAACTATATTGTTTGCAAAATGTCGTGCGACTATTCGAATATATCAGTGAATTCCATAATGACATTGAGCTCTTACAGACATCTTTTGCAACTTCCCTAAAGAACCAAGGGAGTTTACATAAGAAGACAATGGAAATTCTTTAAGCACACCTACCCTAATGAAGACACGAGAATCCCATGTCTTCTTCAGGGGATTGCGCATAATGTCTTTCTGCAACATGCTTGCAACAGCCATTAGTTTAGTCTGGTTCATCGAATTTCGGTATTGCTTATAAATCCCACGCAACATAGAGTATACTTCAAGTAATCACAATTCAATTAAAAGTAATAGAATATACATTTTTTATCCAATTTCAGACCTTTTCTACTTATTGTCTGAATAAGTAATGTGGCCAGTAAATGTAGATAATTATTCTATTGCAACAACTTATAATGTATAATTTCTTTTTTACATATCTTGATTGGATATAAAATTTGCAGTAACTTGGTATTTCCTGGATTGTAACGATTACTATGTTGACGAAGGTGGGACTGTCACTATTGTCCTTAAGCGACGAGGTGATCTGAGTGTGATAACAACAACAAGTAAGTTATTTCTATACAAAACAAAGTGAGTGAGATTTGGTTTTCTTAAATAATGGTTGTTCACGTTGTAGCATTCTCGACAAAATACCTTAGTGACAGTCTTACACGTTACTGAAGCAAAAATGGAAGTCTTTAAAGATATGGGTAGCAATGTGTGTTCCTTTTGTGGGTCAATATTGAGAAGGTTACTTGCGATAGGAAGATGTAAGTCAAATTTACAGCAAGGAAAGAAAAATGAAACATCAATGTGAATTTACCTCGCTGGTGTTAACACATCATCAATCCGTTACATCTACTGATGTTTTGGAAGATTTTACCTGCCGCTATTGTTTTGATTCCGTTTTGATTTGCAGTTTGTATGAACAATTATGGCAATTGCATCTTCCGAATTATATAGTCTAAGATCACATGACGTCATTAGATTTTCACAAATTTTAAATTTGCCACATATTTAATGTACATTATATATAAACATGTTAAGTAGTCTTTAAGCGACGAGGTGATATGAGTGTGGCAACAACAACAAGTAAGTTATTTCTATGCAAAACAAAGTGAGTGAGATTTGGTTTCCTTACATAATGGTTGTTCACATTGTAGCATTCTCGTCAAAATACCTTTGCTAGGCCTTGTACCTGATCTGACATTTCGCAGACGAATAACATCGTGATTTTACGTTTAAAACTCGTGTCAAAATAGAAGAAATAATAAATTCTTTGATGACTGTAAAATTTATCAATTTTGGTTTGTATGCCATGTGAATAGTTATGTTATTACTACTTTGTTGGCTCCTTTTGTGGGTCAATAATGAGAAGGTTACTTGTGATAGGGAGATGTAAGTCAAATTTACAACAAGGAAAGAAAATGAAAAATCAATATGAATTTACCTCGCTGGTGTTAACACATCATCAATCCGTTACATCTACTGATGTTTTGGAAGATTTTACCTGCCGCTATTGTTTTGATTCCGTTTTGATTTGCAGTTTGTATGAACAATTAAGATTTTCTCCGCCGCTATTGTTTGGATTCCGTTTTGATTTTGTACATTATATATAAACATGTTAAGTGGTCTTAGCTTTCCATCCTATAGCAAAATCTTTATTAAAATCAAAATGACCATTAGAGATTAACATTAACAAAGCCATGAATTAACCAGCAACCCTTAAGGCTTTTTATTTAGTTAGTGACCATGTGAATTGCTTAATTCAGCATCTGAATATTGCATTCAATTTCCTTTTGACCAACAAAGCTATAACAGCAACGGATCTATGTTGTAGACCACACATGTTCGGTGAGATTTGCGAACTTTGTTTTTCGGACTGACAAGTATATTGCGGATAATGTTAATAGGCCGGACTTAAATATGTTTTGAAGATTGCTATGTTGACACCGTCTAGGCCTGCAAAAATGAGGACGTTAATATCGGAGAAGAAAACAGGTCCGGTGAGGTTCACAAGCGATGAAGCGCTATCGTTGTTGGTAGCAGTCGGAGGGCCATCGTGCGCGTTTTCCGTTAAAGGTCAAATTATTAACGTACGCGACCTTTGCAAAAATGACCGTCGCACTCTTGGGTATGCTTTTTTACCTTTTTCGCGGAAATTTTCGATTTTAAATGTATCGTATTATGTGTAGCCAATCATCTTGGGCAATTTACAAATAAGCTTGTATTGAAAATATCTTCAAAATTCTCTACTTGATTCCCATTTTGTGTACTTTTGTTGTTAGAATTCGTGATTTTTGCGTTTGCGTTATCTTCATATTTATTTTCGTTGCTAAGGACTTCTAACCCGGATATTTTCTGTCTTAACGCTTTAATCATTCTAATTTTTAGCCATACAAGTAATTTCAACCTTTATCTATCGATTAGTCTTTGTCCCAAATATTGAACTTAAAAATTTAAGTTGTTATAATGGTTTAAATTGGTTACCCAGATTCGGCCCATGCAGGAAAATTAAGTAAACAACTTCATAACAATACCGCGTGACTTGACACCATGAACGAGTACACGCGCGAGACTTTGTTGCGCCCGAGCGCGCCATTCATCTGCGTTCAGTGAAATACGCGCGCGCAGCTTAACACTGCTCGCATGAACTTTCTCAATGTTGTTGTCGCATGGCCTACTGAATACTGGTATTTTTCCGTCTTGTAAAATACCCTTTTCATCCCGGCAGGTTTTTGTCTTAACCAACCAAAAATCTTGATTTTTTAATATGAGGATAATAAGCCATGTTTCTAATCATATGCAAATTCCTGATTTATGAACTCGTACCAGTTTTAAAATATAGTAGTTTTTGTTACTCTTTTATCTGAATTCATGACAAAAATTTGTATTTATGTGCCCATATCATATTCCTTGCAAAGCTACGGTATTTTTTGTGAACATATATGGAATGTTGAAAGCCTTTCTTATAGTTATTTATAAAATATATAGCTATTAGGAGTTGTAGAGAGAATTTTGGAAGCTTTTAAAACTGCAACCCAAACCAAGCAAATTTGAATTTTCGTTGTGTGCGTATTCATAGCGTACAGTTTAATAATAGCGCGTCAAAGTTGAATGGCCCTCCAACTGGTAGAAAACAATCCTACCAAACTACTACAGACTACTAGGCTGCAAAACACAAAAATGCTGACACATATCCACCATATAACGAGGTTCGTGATGCTAAAAGTAAATGCTACCCTGATAATATTCAGGTGTTAGAAGATACTGCGAAGGTACCCCTTCAAAGTCTCTTGGATCACACAGCACTTAGAATAAATCAGCAAGAGAAAGAACAAGTCATTATTATTGAAATATGCATGAAAATGAACAATTAAACTGTACTCTGGTGTGCAAATGGGGCTTTGACGGCTCATCTGGCCAAAGTGAGTATAAACAGAAGTCCTCTTCAGGCCAGATGGATGACAGCAGTCTGTTTTGTACCACTCTTGTGCCTTTGATGATACATAGAGACAGTGTGTTACGAGTCGTACTTGACTCAAGGCCAAAATCACCTTTTACCCGAACTCACACGAATGCACAACACAAATACACTGTTTGATTAAGCTAACATAATCTAAGTCTTTAATTGAAAACTAAGTATGCTTGGTACATATAACAACAATTACAATAAAATCACACGATCAGTTTTATTCTATAGGCACTTAACCAGCGGTCTTCTTGTTGGTGATTCTAGAGTTCTTGTAATGTTCTGGACGACTGATGTAATATATCCTTATTCACTTGTCATGCGAAAATCAGCGATGTCCATTGTACACTTGCATTTATAAATCCGTGCGTATAAAATCCTCATACGAAAATGATGATGCTTTCTCCAATCTCCTTTGCGCTGCTATCTCCACAAATATATCTCCTTGCGCTGCTTTCTCCAAAAATATATCTCCTTGCGCTGCTTTCTCCAAAAATGGTGTTTCTTTCACCAATCACTCTTTTTCCAGGGAACAGGGTTCTTTAACACAGCTCCGCTGTTTTTGACAGATGCGTGGCCTTCACAAACCCAGCAAACTCCAGCAATTCGACAGAAGAACTTTAATCCTTTGATGAGGAAGAGCACTTTTGTGTGCTCGCAATCTCCTTCGTTGCTGTATTAAAATAGCTCAATTATTGGCTACATAAACTGGTAAAATGTACTTCTTTTTTGAAGCACGAAGACCATCACACACATGTGGAGTTTCTCAATCTCCCATGGCATTCTGTAAAGTCCCAACAAAAGCCTCCAGCTTTTTATATCAGTACTCATGCAAAAAACCCATCATCTATTAATAAACCATTACTTCAATCACATTTTCACAACATTGCTGCAATCTTGGGATTTCCCAAGATTAATTATACACATTCACCTTTCACATTACATCACTTCCTGAGGTTTTTCTGACTATGGTGCAATATACTGAACTGGGGATTTCCAAGTTCCAAACATAGATCTGACTTTGTTTACAATAATTTGGGGGAATTCCAAAAATGATTTTCCACATCACTATCTTGCACGTACAAGGGAGTTTCCCATCTCATGAAATACTTTCAGATTGTAAACAAAGTTAAATGATTAAATTAAATTACTCAGGGCACATCACAAGTGTGATATGGCAAAACCCAGTCCCCTCCTCCTCAAGATTCTGCCGCCCTATTCATCTTCAATTCAAGAAGGAAACAACAGAACTATCTAAGCAAGAATACGACGTCATTCAATATAAGATCGGCAATTTAAATCCAAAGAATGTAACATTAGACATAGACTATGAACTAGCATAAGATGAAAACAGGAAAGATAACGTACAAATAACATATGACTTGCACTTTACTATGGCTGACCAAAAGGTATTGAGTGCTTTAACAGAAACCAAGTCATCAATGCGTTGCTATGTATGTGGTGCAACACAGAAAAGCTTTAATGACCTGAAGAATCTTCCAGCTCCGAACGAGGAATTTTAAAAAGTTCTACGAACTTTAACCTCTGCACAAATGGATAAGGGGTTTTGAGATGCTTCTACATATTGCTTTTATACAGAATTCCAATTAAACATTGGCGTGTTTCAAATGAGAAAGACAAAAGCTAAATATAGCTGCAAAGAAGAAAGAAGTACATGATAAATTAAAAGTGGAAATGGGACTGAAAGTTGACGAACCTAAGCAGGGGTCCGGTAATACTAATGACGGGACTACGGCTCGTACAGTTTTCAAGAATGAGCAAACCTTTGCTGACATTTGTGGACTGGATCTTAATCTGGTGCGAAGATTACATTTCGTGTTCATAGCAATTTCATGAAAATCTGCTCTGGACCCCGACAAATTGGAAGAATACTGTCAGGAAACAGCAGAACTGCTTGTGCAACTATTTCCATGGTATGGCATGCCTGTCAGTGTGGATGTACTGCTAATCAATGGAGCCTCAATTCTTCTTAATTTGCTCTTGCCAATCAGAAAGATGAGTGAGGAATCACAAGAAGCGTGGAACAAGGACAACAAAATGTTTCGCAGGAAACACACAAGGAAGACATCGCGAGTGGATACCATGAACGATGTTTTCCATAATGGTGACAGGGGGTATTGCTATTAGCAACGTCTCTCTGAAATGTCCAGAAGCAAACCCTCTGCCACGTGAAGTCCTGGCTATGCTATCAGACTCAATCACTCAAGACGATGACTCTTCCGACAGTGACTCTTTATATATAAGAAATAGAGAAACATGTAAAAACTCTTTGAACAGAAAACTTTCATAAAGTGTACTCAAACACACAGTTTGCTTTAGTTATGGGACTTCGTTTTAATCATGATAATGATATCATAAAACAATTTCATAAATGTAGCTCAGTGTGCTAATGTTAAGGACATGTGATAAAGTTGTGGTCGTTTTGGTCGGAAAAATAATTGTTTTAAAATATGAGTATCAGGGAATTAGAGTAGGCCTATTCTGACCTCATTACCTTTTCATTGAAACGTACATTCACGTATTACATTTATATTCTATTCCGTGTTGAACATTCAGATAAACTATAGAATTTATGAAGGAAACTCAAGACACAAAAATCCCATGGTCTGATATTTTAAACGTGACATCTAGATTTAGGATTACGTCTGCTGTAAAAAAAAAATCACACATTTCAGCATTGGGCCTATAGTGAACGACCAATAAACATGCCGTAACTGTATCATGTGTCTGGAAGGGGGTAATGGAGAATTGCAATTTGAATCAGATTACATCATTTTAATGTCATTTGTGATGGTGCATATGGTTAATAAGTTGTAATATCCGAGGTGGAGTCTTCCATTGACATGTTATACGTACCCAGCAAACATAAAACGGTTTCGACATCATTCGCAAAAGGTTAACATGTCGGGTTATATAAAGGACATATAAAAGTAGGCATATGAAACGTTTTCATAACATTCAAAAACATTTGTTGATAACCTACTGCAAAATTCTAACATAGCGTTATTCAAATGTTGACAAAATATTTGTCAAAAAATGTTTGCAAAAATATTTTACAATAACATTTTGAAAACATCTAAAAAATATTGTTGTAGTGTGTTTCCATAAAAACGTTTTAAAACGTTTCCATAACCCGACATATAATGTTATTTAAACGTTTTTATCTAAACCAAAACCCAAAATATAAAATCATTTTTGTGTTTGCTGGGTATAAGCTCCTGCCTTTTGGGGTACTTTTTCGCCAATTTAGGTATCGCGATGGGTGGGTTTTCACCACAGACGAAAGCGCACAACATCATTGTGTATTTTGGGAAACATGTTGGTAAAAGCACCCAGTTTGGGCAAAATTTGATGTTTTTTCAAGGAAATTGTTATATTGATGGGTTGCAAACTAGAGGCAAAATTATGTTAAGAGAATGGCGACGTTTTGGAGTCCAGCAGGAACAATCACGTACACATTTTGGGAAAGAACCCCCAACATCTAGTCTGACTGGTTGTTTGTTTGCTTATATTTAAAAAAAAATGTCAACATTTTATTGATGTCATATGTATTAGAAAATGCCGTCAGTAAATTTTGCAGTCCGTATATAACCTTGAATATGCTATTTTATAATAATACCTTTGTATGAGTAGTTAGCCAATCACGGCCCGGTATTTTAATGACGTTAAATGCTTTGGAAAATGCCTCTAATTGATTTCGCAGTCCTTGAGGGGATTTGCCCGTTTTGGATCATAATTCTTCCCAGGCATTTGAATAACTGTTGGAGGAATAATTGACCAATCACATGTCAGCATATTAATGACGTCATACGTTTTCAAAAATGTCATCATTGAATTTCGCACCCCTTGGAACCCCTACTTTGATTTTCCAATCAAAATTTGAACATATGTCATTTGAAATACTGTTGTAAACTAAACGACCAATCACCGTTCAGCATTTTGATGGCGTTGTATATTTTTTAAATATGCCTCCATCGAGTTCTGCAGCCTCAAAACCCTTAGTATAGTCATTTTACATTGTTTGTATCCGTTTGATAGTCCGTTTATAACTTTGGCACACTTTAAGGCAATTCTGGCCCACTGTGCGCTGGTGTAAACGCGTCTATAATTCGTTTCATTGGCTAATTTTTAAAAGATTTTCCCACCGCTGTTGTTTTGATTTCGTTTTTAATCAAATGTTTTGCAAGAAACAGATTATTTAAAAAGAACGAAAAGGATTTCACGGTACAAAATATGAAACCCATTGACAGTTAACCACTATTGCGCATTGTGTTGAATGATCTTTCTTTCAAACTTGGAATGAAGTGAATTGACGCATGCGTTATGTAATCGCTCATTGCTTCGCAATCAGTCGACTGATTCCAGTAACATTAGCGTATAAGATGCAGAATAAGATGGGCTACACGCTAACTTGTCGATTTTTGGATTCTGATGTCTATTTCTCGACTTACGTCTAAATTCATTCGCCCGGGAATTTTTTATGGGACACCCTGTACATCTTAGTGTTGATATATCAAGAAATGTCAAATTTGGGTGTGGACGAATGTGTCTTCCATTACATGTTAAGTAGTCTTAGCTTTCCATCCGATAGCAACATATTTATTAAAATCATAATGACCAATAAAGATTAACATTAACAAAGCCATGAATTAACCAGCAACACTTAAGGCTTTTTATTCAGTTTGTGACCATGTGAATCGCTTACGGTCTTGTTTTTTATACTGAGCACCTAAAAAGGGAGGCTCTGTTGCATTCTTACTCATCAAGACGTGTTTACATGCATAATATGCATTGCATATAGCTTGTTTATTTGATATTTATTATGAGCTTGTTTAGTACTATTTTTTTTCTTAGACATTGGTCTTTCAATTTCTGAAACAAAAATTAATGATTTTCATTTGTACTAATTTCTGTAACTCGTTAAGTATTATTAGTCAGGGGTGGCTCATGTGCCGCAGGACCAGGTGGCGGAGGATCACAATGCTGTACAATGGTGATCCTCCGCCACATGATCTTCAATAAACATTATTGATGAATTTCTACTTGTTTCTGTACTTGATCTCAGCCAAGTGATATCATGTTTAGCATTCATTGCCTCAGTATTTGTTAATTAGACAATTAAAAATTACTAATTACT
This sequence comes from Amphiura filiformis, assembly GCF_039555335.1. Lineage (NCBI taxonomy): Eukaryota > Metazoa > Echinodermata > Ophiuroidea > Amphilepidida > Amphiuridae > Amphiura > Amphiura filiformis. The sequence goes on from NC_092629.1 coordinate 1,261,010, forward strand.
TGTTGCTACATTAATAAAGTTCGTTGACCTCTATGTATTTAATAGGGATTTAATGTAGGCAACATTCAAAAGGATGCTACGGACAAACGAAACATCATAAAAGGCTCAAATTTCTTAAGCAGACCTTGGCTGTGATCCTCTTTACTTTAGTAAACTAAAAGCTAGTAAAACATAGAAAGTTTGCGACAAATCTGAAAGAGCGCCTTCATGCTCAATTTTGATCCAAAAATTCCATTTTTACGAAAACGTTTTATCGAATTCTCTTTTAACTTTCAAAACTGGATTGTTGAGCTTATTGTACATCTAGTTACATGCCCCAATCATGAAAATTTGCATCTCTAGTGCAAGATAAGGGGTGTTATAAAGAAATTTATATAAATAGTGACATATTTTTGACCACCCTGTATCTACATAATTGAAGTACTTGACCGCTAAAAGTTCCATATGGCTAGGTGGGCAATTAAATTAACTAGATATTAAACACGTGTCAAAACTTTACATTATCAATGTACGTCGAGGGGTGACACCCCTAACTGAATTAATATTTTCATTCTTATTTTGCTTGTTACACCCTGTATATTATATGGGTCACCCTGTATAATTACTCCCATTGTATGGTTTCTGAAATCGTCTGAGTATATGCTCTCAGAATATATACTTTTATTGGGTTCTAATGTAAACTTTTAAAGTTATAGTACCAAACCTTTAAAAGCATGTGATTTGTTTGAAAAATACACATGCAACGCAATTGGTGCCCAACAAAAAACATGACCTTAAGGGGGTACTACACTCCTGGCCAATTTTTCGCCTATTTTTGCATTTTTCTCAAAAATTATAGCACATTGGTGACAGGTAAGATATGTATATTATAGGGGCAAAAACTACAACTACTAGGGTGCATCATGCCCCCCTTTTGTCAACCAGATTTTAAGTAGCTAGTCTTGAAATGTGCCAAATGATGATAAAATGAGATTGCCAAAATTTGAATTCATTCTGAGTTCGTCTTATGGGTCCTCCGTGGCCCGAAAGTTTGAACGAATAACCCATATGAACATTACGTAATAGGCATATATGGCAGCTATATATTTTCAAATGTTTAATGGGACATATAATGGCTGCCATGTACTTAAAATACATGATTAGGGTTATAATGTAATTGGAGTTTGTTTTCAACTAAACTTGAAGTTAAAATTCAAATGAATATGGCATATACATCATTAAAATGAATAGCTGCCATGTGCTTTGACACACATTTTTAACATAGTGCTGCCATTTACAATTGCTGAATTTTAACTATATTTCAAACCGGGATTTCAAAGCACAATTAAGCTGAAAACCTACCCACCGTTCATGTGGGATGAAAGTCACGCTTTCTCTTAGTACTCCTTCAATGTTTGTTTTCATGAAAGTTCATGTTTAGTTGTCCTGTCCTCAGTGTCCTGTCCTGTTCAAGAACATTTTGATAATGGCGCTCAGATTTTGCAGTGCTGGTGTCGAGTTCAATTTCACTGCAAGCTCAGCTGCATCGTTGACGACATTGATGGCACCGATGTTGATTTTAGAAGTCTGATAGTAGCACACATAGCCCAGTTCTCCACTCTCTCTTTAAGAAATTGATGGTCGATCTGCAGAATCCTCAACATCATGAACCATTGTTGCCAAGTCTGCGAGTGAAGTTAAACATGTGATGTTGTCAGGGAAGGTTGGTTTACTAAACCCCACACCAAACCAGTTACTCGTGAGTTATAACCTCTTCTGCTGGTTTTACCTGTAAAAGTTTAATCGCAATTGCTTGCTTCTCTGTGTCTGGCACAATTTCCCTGAAGAGGGCAAGAGGAATCATCTCGACACTCCTCAGTTAGGTACCACAGATGGCATTTTAGTGCCTTGATTGCACTCTGTGATACTGAAGAATCCCGGTGAAGAATTCACAGAATCGTATGCTAGATGCTTGTAGAGGTCAAGATCATTCTAGGGTGCATCAGCAGTCTGACTACAGGTCATCCACCAGGAACTGTAGATGATACTAGGGAACAAAGTCATGTGGCAGCTGGGCGATGTTATTTTCCAACATGGTGTATTTATATTGGTGATCTTAATCGAGTACAGTGACTTTGCCATCTACCTTGCCTTGTGGATTGCACCAGGCTGCTTAAATGTCAACACCTTCACATAAGAATACCTTCAAGGTAGTGTAGTCATCTCTCTTCATTTCTGCCTTTGACTTTTAGATCTCCAAAGTATCAATTCGTATACTGTCTAATAATTGTACGTCTGAATCTGTTCAGGGGAAACCCAGCTTTCTATGAATAGTGCCCAGGGATACAATGGAAGTATTCTATCTCATGAATGACTCCACATTATTAGGCCAAAGACAAATCATCAATTACATTGTTAGCCAAAAAAGTCATTTCCCCACTAGAAATACACATATTTCACTGTGTTAAGTATCAAATTCAAGAAATGTATGTGGCAGGTATTTGTTTACATGATTAATTATGGGTTTGGAAAAGCTGCTCCATGTTAAAATGTAATAGGTTAGGATTGCCTGTATCATTTACATAGTTAAATAACACCCCAAGTACTTGGTTACTTAGAGCAGCCAATTTTATGATCGAAAATCCATATTATGAGAATAGCTGCCATATGCCTATTGTGTAATGTTCATATGGGTTATTCGTTCAAACTTTCGGGCCACGGAGGATCCATAAGACGAACTCGGAATGAATTCAAATTTTGGGAATCTTATTATTTCATCATTTGGCACATTTTAAGACTAGCTACAAAAAATCTGGTTGACAAAAGGGGGGCATGATGCACCCTAACAACTACTGTACTGAAAATTCAGCAACTCAAAGCAAGTAGTTATTGATTTATTGATCAAATATTGGTTTCCCTCATTTTTGACTGTAACTCCACTACTGTAGTCTGTGCTGAAATAAAATTTCCAGTGCAGTAGTTGTAGTCCTTGCCCCTATAATATTCATATATTACTTGTCCCCAATGCGCTATACTTTTTGAGAAAAGTGCAAAAATAGGCACACAATTGGGCAGGGGTGTAGTACCCCCTTAATTCAGCAACTGAATATTGCATTTATTTTCATTTTGACCAACAAAGCTATAACAGCAACGGATCTATCGGCAACAGCAGCAATGGACTACGGAGCGCTTACTCCAATGACAGATTTGATATTTGCAGCGGATGAAGATGAGAAAACTGTAACTTTGGCTATAACCGATGATACCCTTCAAGAGCATACAGAACAACTGATGGTAGAAATTGGATTTGCTAATGCGGCTGCTGCTGCGCTTGCTGGACAAGCACTTCTTGAACCTCTTCACAAAGCTACAGTCACAATTGAGGATGACGATTTTAGTAAGGAGTCAAATAGCATGGTAGATTGTTTTATAATACTTGCAAATGCTGGTTAAAACTAATTGTCTTTACCCAGCAAACACAAAAACGTTTTAAAAACGTTTTAAATAAGTTATATTTTGGCTTTTGGTTTGGGTAAAAACGTTTTAATAACATTAAAATGTCGGGTTATATTAAGGTCATGATAACGTTTTAAAACGTTTTGTATGNAAACACACTACAACAATATTTTTNAAAGTTTTCAAAAAATGTTATTGTAAACTATTTTTACAAACATTTTTGCCAAATATTGTGTCAATACTTAAATAACATTATGTTTGAACCCAGCAAACACAGAAATGTTCTTAAAATGTTTTTTTCAAAACCTTTTAATAACATTTAAATGTCGGGTTATACAAAGGTCATGAAAACGTTTTTAAAACGTTATTGAAAATATTTTGGGCAAACATTTTTCGCAAAATATTTTTTCTACTCAAAATAACATTCTGTTTAGAATGTTTTGTATCAAGTTTTCAAGAATGTTTTTGGAATGTTATTAAAACGTTTTTATACCCTTTATATAACCCGACATTTAAATATTTTCTGTAAAACATTTTTGTTTGCTGAGCAGTAGATTATCAAAAAATCTTTTTTAAGGTTATGAAAACGTTTTATACTCTTAATATACCCTTTATATAACCCGACATTTAAACGTTTTCTGACAACCTTTTATAACCTTTTGCGAATGATGTCGAAAACGTTTTGTGTTTGCTGGGTAATTATATATCAGCGATGAAATTCTATTTTTACACACGACACTTATACGTATTTTTCGTCCCGCGTATTATTGAGAAATTGTCGATTTACTGCTTAATGTATGTACATTGTGAAGACTATTGATCATTAATTTGAGTTTGAGACCCATAACCCTTTACAAATGTCCAGATCATGCAATTGTAAGATTTTACCTTCTTAATGACATTTAACCCAAAATCTGTGTATAAGTTGATCATTTAGAGAATAAACGATATGAATTTTTGTTTTTACTATCCTCTACCGTGTGATAGACAACAGGCAGGTCCAATATTTTGAGTAGCGGATGCCGGTGCAGACTACGATAAATATCTGCCTGTCGTCTATCATAGGTAGAGGATAGTAAAAACAAAAACTCCTATCGTTTATTCTCATTCTTAGTCAGTTAAATATTATTTTAATAACTGTAAATTATTTTGTTAAGCAAAAACAAAGTTACCGTTATAAAAACTCACCTTATCCAGTCAGTCGGGATGACCCTCAAACGCTGCTCTGTGTGAAAGTAAATATGCATAACAACCAGTGCGCGTACCGCTCCGTGACCAATTATGCATACTAATTAGCGCATGACATTCCCCTGTTTGAAGAGTTCTAATATCTTTGTTTTAACATGAAAAATTACAAAACATTCAAATTATCATGCCAACCCACTGAACTTGCACGTTGCAAAAAACGAAGTAGATCTAAGTTTATTTCGATGGATAAATAGCGTGTTTTTTGAACTAGCAAGTTTCAGTACAAAAATCGGAAAAAACACAGTATTAAATTCCATTTTCGGCAGTAATTCAAATAACACATTCGTATAATTCAAAAATATGACCGATACAAAGGTTTTGAATACCAATACCTCGAAAAATCCGTACAAAGTGGCGTAAATCGACCAGGAGGTAGACCTTTTTGCGAAGGTCAAATGAGGTTTGAGAACAATCAGCCCGTGACATTCCCCTGTTTGAAGAGCTCTAATTTCTTAATTTTATCATACAAAATTAGTAAAGTTGCATGTCGCAAAAGAAGAAGGAAATCAAAGATTATTTAGATGAAAAATAAACGTGTGTTTTGAACTTCACAAATATGAAAGATAAAACGGTTTTGTACACAAATGCCACAAAAAATTGACGTAGATCGCCCGGGAGGTAGGCAGTTATCGGCGAAGATGAAATGAGCTTTGAAAATATTCAGGTTTCTTAAAACTTTTTGTTTTCTTATTTAGGCTTTGACGAACTGCACACTGCACAACACTTGCATAGCACGAGCGTCACGCAAAGTTAACCGCGCGCCGGCGCAGTAAAAATACCACGAGAAAAGCCTGCAATTCGGTAAAATTCGCATTTTTCCATCATGTTTGAAGAACAATTTAGACACGTAATCTAACTAACACATACCAAACAAAGCGAACAAAAAAGTTCATGATTAGGTAAATCGGACAGGAGGTAGACGAATGTCGCCTAAGGTTTTCAATTTGGGTAAATTCAACAAAAAGTTAGTGTCATTTAAATGACCAAAAACAACGAAAAATAAAGCAAACTTGGTTTCGTTTTTTATCCCAGAATTAAATGTACATGCCTCCTTAGCAATTTGGAAGCAATTTTGAAATTTTTGTCAGAAACAGATGCCAGTATACACCTTATCTTTCAGGTCAGCCATTTGCATATAATTGGATACCAGGATCGTATTCTGATTCGTTGCACTTCGAGTTAGCATAATTTTGGATACCTCCATATTTGGGTTTACCTAATTAATTATTAATGACGATTACGTTGTTTACATCATGATGTCATTAGAGCTTGTCACTAGTCCGATTCGGAACACGAAAAACATTTGCACGTTTCTTTCCATTAACGTTATATCGTGAAATACCACACAGCGGAGGAGTTAGTTTTTTATTTAAGGTTGGTCTGAACCCTGGAATTATGGAAACTTTCGGGCCTCATAACTTCTAAATTGTTGGTTTAAAATATATAAAAGTATACATATTTAGAATGGCAACGACTTGATAAGTTCATCTGTGGGGTCAAATTTTGGCCAAAATGCCATTTTTGGCCCAAAATCCCAAAAATAACGGTTTTTTTTATTAATTTTTAAAAACTAGATCAAAATATCTAGGACCTGTTTTTTCATTTTTTTGAATTTTGACCAATTTCACCAATAATATTTGAAATTTGGGCCAAAATCGGGCTTTTTTAAAACGTTTTTTTGAAAAATCAGCATTTTTGACCATTTTTGGTGCCAAGTTTTCAAAGTTGGTCGAAATTAAAAAAAAATGAAAAAGAATTGTCCTAGATATTTTGATCTAGTTTTTAAAAATTAATAAAAACAAAATTTTGGCCCAAGAATTTTTTTGTTACGATGCACGAAAAAGAAGTGGGCCAAAAACCGTTATTTTTGAGAATTTTGCCATTCTAAATATGTATACTTTTATATAGGCCTACTTTAGACCAACAATTTAGAAGTTATGAGGCCCGAAAGTTTCCATTATTCCAGGCAGGGGCGGACTGGCCACTGTGGCGTTGTGGCGATCGCCACATGGGCCGCTTGGTTCTGGGCCGTAATAGGGTTCAGACCAACCTTAAGGAAAATATTCTTGGCGATGACCCCATGTTGACAATAGCTAAATAAGCTGCATTAGTTCTGGAAAGGGTTCGGCGACGGTCTGCCATTTTTTTTCTTCAGATGTTGAAGTCATTTAGTAGACGTGCTTACCAGTCGTTTTCATTATCCTAACTACAGTTTGCACATTGAAAAGTGAACTTCGACGTACGTGATGCGAAAAATTCTTGCCGTACCTTTTTTGGTTCATTTTTCAGCCGGGACGGTTACGTTTGTGGCCACGCATCGGTATAGGGATGACCGGTTCTTGTGTATATTAGAATTCTGTGATCATGAATGAACGGAACTTGTTTACAAAAATCACGTATTCTGTTGCGACTATTGCTAGCGCGTTTGCGTATCCCGCACTAGTCTACGCATACAACGCGACACATACGCACACCTCTGCAAGCGTTATGCTGACGTGGGGTTGTCTACGGACCAGGCAAACAAGTACCTAGACAGCCGATTTTGTTTCGCGTAGTGAACTCCGACACTGCATAGCAACAATTTTGATAAGGACGCAACCCGGACGCAAACAAGCAGACATGTTCGCGTCTACGGAACATGTTGCAGTTGACGCGGGCGATAACGGCGCAGTAATCACACAAACGAGCTCGTCAAACATGTGTTCGATATTTCTCCGCGTATAGTAACCCCATCAATCCGTCAATATCACCTTGGATACGTGCCTTCCTTACCGCTGTGGTAAGGTATGGCCACTCATAGGTCTAGGTGGTATGTCTATGGTCTACGGCCTGATAGACGGCACCCGAAAACATGCGATTGTCCAATCAGATTATGTGTCTACAACAAGACCACTCCTACTGACTAAAACTAATTTATTGTATATATTATTGTATGTAAAATGTCGAGTGATATCAGTGACATTTTTGGCAAGTCCCCTAAAGAAGACAAGGGTATTCTCATAAGAAAAAAATAGAATTTAAGTAGGCACACATGCCTTCTTTAGAGGGATGCTTAGACTTTCTGCAATAGCCATTACTTACTCTGCTTCCTTGAAATATTGATATTGCTTATAAATCGAACTCCACGTAGAGTATACTAGTAATCACAATCTAAATTAAAATAATATACATAATATACACATTTTGAATTTCATTCTTTCATTGTTTCTCTTTTCCAAACTTATCACAAGGGATTTGTACAAGTATCATTAATATCATAATTTTCACTTATATTTTCGGACCGTGGTAGTTATTGTTTTAGTACTTTACGTCTTTTTCTTATATCTTTAATAACTGATGTTGCCAGTAAATGCAAATGCAACAGCTTACATGACTTATTTATAATTTCTTGTTTACATAAATTATCTTGATTGGTTACAAATTTGCAGTAACTGTGTATTTCCTGGATTGTAACGATTACTATGTTGACGAGGCAACTGGGACTATCGATATTATCATCAGAAGACAAGGTGATTTGAGTGTCTCACAAACAATAAGTAAGTTATTTACTATGATTTCTATGCAACACAATATAAGTGAGATTTGGTTTTCTTAAAAAATGACCGATGACATTAAGGGATCTAAAATGAGCGTTTATTGTGTTTCGACAGTATTTTTTGTGGGACATGAGAGCACCTCAGACCTATCGAATTGCATTTTGAATACGAAGCATGTCTTTCTGATATCAAATAATTTTCATTTTTTGAAAATTACAATATAATACAATTTTATGACAAATTATAAAAATTTGATATTTTTCAAATTTTGATATATAACAGTCCTCGAAGTAAATTATATAAATCTAATGATATATTCTTAAAGTGTATGTAGCAGGAAGGAAAAGCCGACGGTCAATTGAAAATTTTGACCTTTCATATTGAAGATATGGATTTTTTCCCAAAAGACCTAATTTTTTTTTTTTTTTTTTGGAAAAAAATCCATATCTTCAATACGAAAGGTCAAAATTTTCAATTGATCGTCGGATTTTCATCCCACCTACATACACTTTAAGTATAAATCATCAGATTTATAAAGTTTACTTCAAGTACTGTTAAATATCAAAATATCAATTTTAATGATTTGCCATAAAATGTGTATTAAATTGCGAATTTCAAAAATCAAAATTATTTGATATCAGAATGACATTCTTCGTATTCAGAATGCAATTCGATATGTCTGATGTGCTCTAATGTCCCAAAATAAATACTGTCCAAACGTTCATACCCCAGCCCTTAAGGCAATCATTTTTGAATTTGTGTGTAGCATTCCCGACAAAATATTTTTGCCTGGTGCCTGATCTGAAATTTTACAGACGATTAACATTGTGATTATGTGTATAAACCTCTGGATCAAAATGGAAGAAAGAAAAATTACTTAACTTTGCTCGAGCTTTTCTCCTTTTGGTTATTATCACTTTGTTGTACCAAACATGATGAAATAAAGAAATTGTATAGGTTGAGACTATTGACAACTTTTGCGACACACACCCGCACCTCAACACACCCACCCCACACCACCACCCCACCACCCCAACCTCATACACCCCCACACACGCGTTAGTTAAGCAATAATTGAAGTCTTTAAGGGTATACGAGGTATTGTTGGTCGAAGCAGCCAAAAAAAGAAAAACGATTTTCAAAGACACGGACAGCCTTTTGTGAGACAATGATGAGAAGGCTATTTCTGATAGGGAGTTATAAGTCACACTTACAGCATGATAATGGTTGAATATGAATTTACCAAGCCAGTGTTAACACATCAATTCGTTTCTTCAGCTCATTTTTGAGGAATTTCCCCAACGCCGTACAATTATAGTGATTAAATCTTCCGCATTTTTAGTCAATGATGATGACGTCATTAGATTTTCACTAATAATTTTCAAATTTGCCAAATACTGAATGCACATATTATTCCATGTTTTAAAAGTGGTCTTAGCTTTCCATCCTATAGAAGAATCTTTATTAAAATCAAAATGACCTTTAAAGATTAAAATTAACACAGCCATGCATTAACCCACAACCTAAAAGCCATAATGTACGATCTTACAATATTAAATTGGTTATTTCTTTTATTATTATTTTTATTTTGGCATATTTGTAATGTTTATACATGTCCCAACTTACACTAAATGAAATCAGCGAAATATGTTTTGTTTGTAGATCAACAGAGCAATTTTGACATAAAGTCGTAATTATCATAAGATTTAAAAGTCCTCCAAGGTACTCAATCTTAAACGTCCCAAATAGCCAGTGGGTATTTTTTTCCTTTACCTTAGCATCAGCATAAAATGGAGAGAAACCCTTCTCGGCAATTCTCGGCACAGCGCCCTCGTTCAGCTTAAAAAAATTCTTGAAATTGCAGCCTCTCTGAGCCTTACTTGCAAATGGTAATCATTGGAGGTGCGTAACATCATGCGCCATCATTATCCCAACCTGCATTTTGTATTTTTTTTTGAAGTACCAAATGGTTACATTACAAAAACCAAGAAAAAAAGTTGGGATCTTGATGGCGCACAAAATCAGCAAATCCAATGATTTGATGAAAAGCGCCCTCGTGCAAACTTCAAAGCATCATAACGGCCGAACAAGTTTGAAAGTAAAGACCTCAATGGTAAGTTTCATTTTTCAGCAAAAAGTTTTTGGGATTTTGATGGCGCACGTAGTTAACAGAGGTCAAAGGTCAAAAATTCAAATTTTCGCACATTTCAGTTCAGTTCAGTTCAGTTTATTTCATCCATTCAAAATACATGTTAACATAATACAGAATAATATTTTCTTGTATAAAACAGTGTGGAACATTTTAAATTATATGACAAAAGTATGAGAAACAGGATGAGGATGCCACCAAACGCACAGCGTGATGACGTGGCACCCTATACATAGTGTTTCAATTTTACAATAAGCAAAACAAAATTTAATACATTAGGAAAAAAAAACGAACAAAGACAAACAAGCCTTGTAAGTAGAGAAAATACAAGATTTACCAATGCAAAATTCAAAGTATACAATGCATATTGAATAAGAAATAATTTTATAACCAGTAGGCATATCTAGAATATTAAGTCATTTTAGGCAATTTCCAATATATTACATGAAAAAGATGTATTGTAAATGTAACAAGTATTGGATATAAGCCTACAACCTTGAAAACAAAACATGTATGCATGAGCAAATCAGAGGCCTAAATCCAACATTTACATGTGAATTTGTAAAAAGGCTAGTACCTACAAAGTAAATGATAAATATAGCAAATGATAATGATATTCAATATTGGAGTTACATAAAAAAAAATTGTTGGAAAATAATTTATTGGGGACAAACTCCAACCAAGATCTACCCGCAAGGCAGAGGGACAATATAACACAAACACACGAAAACAAGTCCAATCTGAGATATATTTTAATATAGTAATAATAATAGAAATATAAAAAAATATTTGATCCATTTTTACATGCCTGTATTATTGCGCGCCAACGTCACCCGACTCTCCGAATAGCATTTCATCAAAGAAAATGTAATTCTCTGCAAGTACTGAAAAAATTAGCTTGGGATCTCTTGATCTTCATATTTTTCTGATTTTTTTGAAAATGGACTTAGCCTCATTGAGAAGGTTAATAATTGCCCTCTTAATAAATAAACATGAAGAAACCAATAAACATGCAAACATGGATGTAAGCGTGATACTAAAAATGCCTTTCACTGTGACCTAAACTGATTAAAAGACCTCTTCTGCATTGAGGCTGGTTTTCCCTTTTAAAGGAAATTTTTATTTACCTAATGAACCATTGAATGAATGACTGAACGCAATGATGTGTGACGCTATAAATTGGTCAACATGTGTAAAACAAACAAGGCTACACAAACATTTTTGAATTTTAACATTTTGCAAAATATTTTTCGATTTATAAACATTAACGATTTTCGATTTATAAACGATGTATAAACATTAACATACCCATACATTAACCAACAACCCTTAAAGCCATAATGCACGATCTTATTATATTAAATTGGTTAATATTTTTTCAAATATAAATTTTTTGGCATATTTGTAATGCTTACATATGTCCCAACTTACACCTAAATGGAATCAGCCAAGTATTTTGTGTTTGTAGATCAACAGAGCAATTTTGACACAAAGTCGTAATAATATGACATTTAAAAGTCCTCCAATGAACTCAATGATAAACGATTAAAATAGCTATTTTGGTTTGTTTTTTTCCACTTTACCTTGTTATATCAGTCTAAAATGGACAGAAACGCTCCCAGGCAATTATAACTAATATTATATCAGCTTTTGGATAAAGAATAACAAAATTAAAATTTGATGGAAATCGTACAATATGGCTTTAAGGTTTGTTTTCAGTTTGTGACTAATGAATCACTTAATTCACCAACTGAATATTACATTTATTTTTCTTTTGACCAATAAAGCTTTAACAGCAACGGACAAATCGGCAACATCAGCAATGGACTACGGAGCGCTTACTCCAGCAACAGATTTGGTATTTGCAGCGAATGAACACACAAAAACAGTAGCTTTGGCTATAACCGATGATGCACGTGTAGAGCATACAGAGCAACTGATTGTAGAAATTGGATTTCCTGATGCGGCTGCTGCTGCTACTGCTGGACAGGCACTTCTTGAACCTCTTCACAAAGCTACAGTCACAATTGAGGATGAAGATAGTAAGGAATCAAACAGCATTTAAGAATATTGTTTTCATATAATACCTATACAATGTTAGTTAAAACCGAGTCCATTTATATATCAGCAATGAAACTTTATTTGTACACGAAAGAAAGAAAGAACGAAAGAAAGAAAGAAATCAGTCATTAGAGACTTTGCGAAATGAAGTTACTGGAACTTTAACGGCAACTTCAAAAATATTGATTGGATTTCTTGCTCAAATTCACTTCAACGCGAACGTCAGATTGGTTTCTGTACCAACAGCGTCTTGTAGGTTAAACTAGGGGAAGTGTATCAATGGGTGATCAAAAGGAGAGTATGTAAAAGCGACTGCAACAAATTTCTCCCTTTTGTTTGCTGAAGTGCTTTGTTAGTAATACTTCAATACAATTGGCGCTTAGTTTGACTAAACATGGATTACATCTCAAGGCGATGACCAATGCAATGGGAATTAGACCTATGTTATGAGCTATACGCTAATATTATACTCTTAACATGTTTCAACATTACTCGTTGATGGTCGATAAACGTCCCAATAAATCGGACTTCAGTTCTACAGCATAGATATCCATGGCTAACGATGGTTAACTGTGGAAACATGTTAAAGGACATCAAGAAAATTTTCTAAGTTATTTATTTTGAGCTCTTTCGAGACGAGTAATGGATATATTCTGTAGATTTAGGTTTTGTCTGTGACTGCTAATGTGAGGCCGTCGTAGGTCGTACGGGGCTCAAACTCGGTGGGTGGGTGTAGTTCTGTCCTGGCAAGAAGAAGTTTATGTTCGTTAAGTCATCCGACCCTGGGCCCCCTCCAAGGGGTCATTTGAGGTCAAATGACTAAAAACTGCCATATGGGCATGAAACTAGGTCCTACGGGACTCAAACTCGGTGGGTGGGTGTAGTTCTGTCCTGGCAAGAAGATGTTCATGTTCGTTAAGTCATCCGCCCCCGTAGCCCCCTCCCAGGGGTCATTTGAGGTCAAATGACTAAAACTGCCATATGGGCATGAAACTAGGTCCTACGGGACTCAAACTCGGTGGGTGGGTGTAGTTCTGTCCTGGCAAGAAGATGTTCATGTTCGTTAAGTCATCCGACCCCGGGCCCCTCCCAGGGGTCATTTGAGGTAAAATGACTAAAACTGTCATATGGGCATGAAACTAGGTCGTACGGGGCTCAAACTCGGTGGGTGGGTGTAGTTCTGTCCTGTCAAGAAGATGTTTATGTTCGTTTTAAAGTCATCTGACACCGGGGTCCGCTCGTGTCGTATGGGCATGAAACTTGGTGGGTACAGTCAACATTTAAAACAACATTTTTGCAGGTCATTTTGGGGTCATCCAAGGTCACCACGGGTCATCTGAGGTCAAATTAGTAAAAACTCATATATGGGCATGAAACTTGGTGGGTACAGTCAACATTTAGAGTTATAAGTTAAGATCATTTTGGGGTCATCCAAGGTCACCCAGGGGTCATCTGAGGTCAAATTACTAAAACTGTCGTATGGGCATGAAACTTGGTGGGTACAGTCAACATTTAGAGCCAAATTTTTGGAAGGTCATTTTGGGGTCGCCAGGGGTCATCTGAGGTCAAATTTGTAAAAACTGTCATATGGACATGTCACCATCAGCCTGGTAATCGCGCCCAGCCGAGAACCGCCAAATATGGTAACCGCCTAGTCTATTTTAAAACTGATGCATCAATGACTATGTTCATCATGTCATTATTGTATCATTCTCACATACATTAGGAAATGAATTTGGAGAATAGAGGCCTTGCATGTGACATATCATCCCGTAAATATGGCGGACTACTCAAATGCATTCAACAAAAGCATGATTGCAATCAAATAGGTTGATGACAACATTTGATTGAATGGACTGCACTCCGCCATAACTACGGTGAAGGACACCGGCTCAAATCCTTTGTTTGGAGCCAATCGATAATTCCATGCAGGGCCTCTATACTTTCTGTTAATAAAATACTATGCTGACCTCACACTCCAGTAATTTCAGATCATTGAGCTCAGTAATACATCAAAGAATGTCTTCCAATTCATGAAAACAAATAGATAATCTGCATATCGGATTAAAAGCTTGAGGCATTTCAATTGCAAGGCCCATTACTTATACACCAACAACAACATAGGCCTACAAGTGTATATAATGTAGCATGTGCACACATTATCATGTTGTGGATGGTGAATCAAGCTGCAGTGCCTACCCATTCCCAAATAAATGCATGTGACCAACCGGTGTTCACTCATGATTGACGTACTGATCATTATGTATGATTTAAACTCATAGGTTTTGGCAATTTGGGAGGGGGTGGGTTCAAAATGACCCCAAAGGATTATACGGGGGTAAAAATTTCAAATTGCTCAAATACCCCTTTCAAATATATCAAATTATTTAAATAAATGAATGAATGAATGAATGAATGAATGAACGAATGAACGAATGAATGAATGAATGAATGAATGAATGAATGAATGAATAAATAAATAAATAAATAAATGAAAAAAAAATTGAACAAATTGTAGCGTAGCATTAAAATCATAATAACCATTGCTGGCAGGCGGATTCGAACCAACGATATTGACATTACAAGTCTGATGCTCTAACACTGAGCTATGCCATCATCTAGTAATGAGGGTCAAGTTTTTAGCGTATACAGTGTTTGTCTGTGAAAATGCCGCCTTGTGAAATAAATAAATATAAAGTCTCAATTTTTAATTTAAATTTATTTGATAATTTTCTAACCTATATTTTCTTTAGAGCAGGGACAAATATTTCCCCTTTTATCCAATTTGGCCGCTAAATAAGAATCTACTTCTTTTATTACTGATTTAATTCCGCGATTTGTTCCATTCAGCAATATCAAAGATTAATGTCAAGCATCTCACGACAGATATTTAGTTGGCTTAGTGCTTTTGCACAGTGCTTTTTAACCGGGAGGTACCGAGATCGATTCCCACCTCTGCCTGCAATTTTTTTTCAAGACTGGGAAATAATAACCTGACATTCGCCGCTGACATTCGTACTGCAGAAGCGGAGTTGTAACTTGTTAAACTCTGCTCCTTCCGTAAAAGGGTACACTATTTTGGCACTACATTATTTCTTTTTTTCCACATTGCTGGTAGGCCCCTATTAAATATCAAATGGTCATAATTGGCGGTCACTTCAAATCATCGCCAACTGAACGAGGTTCAGGAATGTACTCTCATTGTTAATTGTTGGTTAATCCACCACTTGAACAGGACTTAACCAAAGGGTCAGTCCATGTCGAAACAGACTGAGTGTACACCCACCCTCTTGGATTATGCTCTCCTTTGGCTCAGGGGTACCTTTCATGGACCCCTAGGTGAGGTCACAAGAAAAAAATCAAATTCAATTTCGTTTCCGAATGGCGGGCCATCTAAGTTTGGCGACCTTGACCAAAATTGGGAATTTAAGGTGTCCAAATGACAAAGCGCTCTCTTTGAGAGGCATTTTCTTCTTAATTAAATCAGTTGTGACCCTCTTTTTTAATGTGGTCACTCACTGGCTGTGTCTGAAATGCCTAATGCCAAAAAAGATTGATTTCGGAATTTCGTTGGGATTTCAGAGGGGGTCAAAATCAGCACTTCATACTGTTCAATCAAATTATCTTTGATTTTGAAGGACCCATGATAATGCCACAGTGCACTTATAGGTCCTAATTATGTTCAGAATGGATTAACCATGTGCCAATGTCTATGAGCAATTAAAAAAAAGAGACATTTCTAGACCCCCTACAGAATTTTAGGCCCCCCTAAAGTGGTTCAGCCACAAATGGCGCTTAAAATCGGCAAATTTTGACACCTAATAACTTAAGGTGTACACCAGATATGAATTTCTAGTCTTTTGCATCTGAAAGAATGTAGTCTAATGTTACTAGGAACATAAGATTTGTTTTGTATTTTTGTGTTTTGATACTTTCAAAAGGTCATTGACCTATGAACATTTTTCGTCATAGCGCCCTCCTGAAAGGTCTGACACATAACAAACTATACATTTTGGAATCCTCATGACCATACGAGTAATTTGATATATTACTTGACATAATTGGGAGCATTCTGAAAATCTGACCCCATAACCTGTACTTTGCATGTGCATCGTTGCCAGGAAGTGCATTTTGACCCCTTAAAAATCCATACAGAGGATTAGAAAGTAGTTTTTCTTATTACTTGACTCAAGAGCAACTTGAAATATCAGGATAAATAATACAAATGGCTATAAAGTGATCAAAAATATAAAAAATATCATACTAAAATTGGCATTTTGTACCGTATCCTGTATGCATGGTATGTTAGGCAAAAATGACTATTTTTGAAAGCGTCAACTTAATACTAAAACACAAAAAATACAAAACAAATCTTATGTTCCTAGTAACATTAAACTACATTCTTTCAGATGCAAAAGACTAGAAATTCATATCTGGTGTACACCTAAAGTTATTAGGGGTCAAAATTTGCCGACTTTAAGTGCCATTTGTGGCTGAACCACTTTAGGGGTGGCCTAAAATTCTGTAGGGTCTAGAAATTTCTCTTTTTTGAATTGCTCAAAGACATTGGCATATGGTTAATCCATTCTGAACATAATTAGGACCTATAAGTGCACTGTGACATTATCATGGGTCCTTCAAAATCAAGATAATTTGATTGAACAGTACGAAGTGCTGATTTTGACCCCCTCTGAAATCCCAACGAAATTCCGAAATCTATCTTTTTGGCATTAGGTATTTCAGACACAGCCAGTGAGTGACCACATTCAAAAAGAGGATCACAACTGATTCAATTAAGAAGAAAGTGCCCCTCAAAGAGAGCACTTTGTCATTTGGACCCCTTAAATTCACAATTTTGGTCGAGGTCGCCAAACTTTGATTGCCCGCCATTCGCAAACGAAATGGAATTTGAATTTTTTCTTGTGACCTCACCTAGGGATTCATGAAAGGTACCCCTGAGCCAAAGGAGAGCAAAATCCAAGAGGGTGGGTGTACACTCAATCTGTTTCGACATGGACTGACCCCAAAGCAAACAAAGACTTAAGCTTTTTTACGAATGCTATACATAAGTATAAGCTTATTATCCTCTTCAACAATAGGATTAAAGATTGGTGCTTGACAGGAATTACGTGCTAGTGTCATTGGTTATTGTTAAAGGCAATAAGGTGTGTAATTGCAATATTTCCTCTGAATAGGAAAGACTCTCTACATCGAACCATGGATGCTGGTGGTTCGAATTAAGCCCGATCCTGACTCCACTTCGCAGCGGTATGCGATGCTGCGATGCTTTTCAAACATCTCAGCATCCCGCGATGAAATTAAAATGTACAGGTGGAGTCAGTATCGGGCTTTAGGAATAAAAACTCAATTCGAAATGATGCGCTTGAGAATTCAACAATATAACTAATTGTAGCTCTATTATAATACACATTAATGATAAAATTCCAAAATATAATACGTTTTCTGTCTTTGCTTGTCACGTGGTAGCGATTATATTTTTAAATAAGTTTCAAATTAAATAACAACAAGACAAGTGGTCGAGTGGTCTAAGGCGCTAGGCTCATAATAGAGTACTAAGCGTTGCGCCGTGAGTTCGAACCCCGCCTCAGCCAAACTTTAAAAGAAGTAAATTAGAATTTGACTTTTTTTAATTTCATATTTGGGAAATGTGACTGGGAGAATTTATGTATGGTGTGGAGTGGTGTGATAGGGCATGTACTTTAACTGGCCGGCGCGGTCCGGTGACTAAGTCTTTATTGGGCGTTTTATCGGCAGTCAACGAGTAATGATCACATATTCTTGTGCTAGGCCTATATTATTATCCCAGATTATTATAATAAAAGCTCAATTATTCCAGTAAACGTTAGCTTTGTCAATTTTATATATACATTTCCATTAGAACACAAAGCGTAACACCAACTTTATCTGTTTCCTCCCCCTAACACCCCCCCCCCCCCCCCACCGGCACCACCTCTCCATATCCTCCCCTCCCTCCATCTATTCATCTATCCTCGCTCTCTCAAACTTTATCCTCTGCTTTAATCATACTGCAGTGACTGTCCGTTTTCCTATACACAATACACAGTGCTCTCACCATTGAGCTGTGACCTCTACAAATCGTGCCACGTTAAAAGGATAGGCATTTGCCTAGTTAACGTCAATGTGTGAAAAATAACCGGCCAATATTAAAAGAAAAATAAAAAACTTCTAGCAAATATATTTCTCTAACATGACCTAAAATTACAGCTAGGTTAGATGTTCAGAAATATTCGTACTTTGGTAAAACAGTGAGTGAGGGCAAGGCATAGCTAGCCAAATCCCGTGTTAATTGAATGGAGATTTGACCGAAAATTTTGGTAAACGGACCGCTCACTTCTGAAGAATGCCACACGAAAACGGTACAAGCTACATTTAAAGTACTCTCTGTTCGATCATCATGATGATTTTTTTTAAATAGTATGCCGAAATTTGTTACTGTAGGTAATTGACAAAGGGTCGTACTTCGCTGATGAGTAAGTGACAGTGAACATGAAAATCAGGGCCCATAACCCAAGTTAGTAGCTAGTTAGTGGAGGCCGTCACGGGACTGATTATTGATTATTGAAGTGCCTTATTAATAGATACGCACGATTTAGGGCTAGAAAAAAAAACCGGGACACTTTTGGAGACATCATCATCATCATCATCATCATCATCATCATCATCATCATCATCATCATCATCATCATCATCATCGACATCATCATCATCGACATCATCATCATCATCACTTTCTACATTTTTTCTATATAACATAGGGCCTACCGTTTTAATAAGATTTTTTCTTGAAATGCATGTAACTATAATTATTGTTTAGAGCGTGATGAAATAAAACATCACGATTTTCATCACAAAACAAATATAATGCACAAGAAATCGTTTGTTTTAGAGCGTGATGATGAAATAAAACATCACAGTTTTCATCACGAAACAAAGTAATATACATAAGAAATCGTTTGTTTTAAAGCGTGATGAAATAAAACATCACGATTTTCATCACAAAACAAAGTAATAGGCCTACAAAAGAAATACATTTTTCGAGAGTGATTAAATAAAACATCACGATTTTCATCACGGAACAAAGTAATACATAAGACATCGTTTGTTTGATTGCAATCAACCGCGACAGTTCGTCTCACACACATAACAATGTACTGCGATCAAATAGGTTGATGACAACATTTGATTGAATGGACTGCACTGCGCCATGATTACGTGCACCGGTTCAAATCCTTTGTTTGGAGCCAATCAATAATTTCACGTACAGCCTCTATGCAAATTAGAGTTTACACACGCTGCAGCTGGGGTAATCGACCGAAGCTGGTTGCCGTTAGTGATCGAATGCATGAGCTTATTTGCTTTATTGAATCGATTTACTGGATTAATTTCCTGTTAACTGGGTTTAATGCCACAAAGGTCGAATCGGGCTTGCCATGGACCATAAGTGCATCATGTACCCCATTTCCACTATACGGTGTTCTGTCATTTCCCGGCCACTGTACTTTTTTTAGTTTGGCTTGATAGTGAGTATATCCGTTTATCAATAGTTCTCATGGTAAATTTTCGCCATGTTTTGTGTGCATAACTCGAGCGGTGAGGGGCGGGGTAAAAGGTTACGCACGCTTTGTGCGTATAAGTGCCATGGCGGAAATTATGGACGACCCCTTACCCAAACTACAATAATCTTTTCTACACATTGGGTGGTTTCCATTGTCATGATTACTGAAGAAGTAGGCCTATGTAGATATTGATGTATGCAGTTCCAATATTACAACACTAATTATAAAAAATATGTATAGGCCTAATTCCGAACAATTCAACCGGTTTTTATGTAAAAACATGTTGTCCAAAACCACAAAGTTAGAATGCTTATTTTTTGGTAACAATAGGCCTACTCTTTTAATAATGAATAATTTGGTTGACATACAATATCCATATATGCCCCTATGTATAACTTCTGTTTGATGAGTGTGTTTGAAGAGTGTGAGCGTATAGCGTGGCACATGTTAGCATTCTTATGAATCGGGGTATACACAAGGTAGGCCTAAATGAATAAAATAAATAATTAAATAACATACTTGAACAGTAGGCCTACAAACATTTTTGGTTATATAGAGGTGTAATTATAAGACACGCAACGTTGTAACAAAATGTTCACAGTAGCTGCAATTCGCAGAAGTTTAGTACACTGCCAGTAAAATCAGACCATTTTTACGGGAACTTAATCCCCTTGGCGTTGAAGTCAAGCCAAAACTTTGTTCCGCAAACTGATTTGGTGTACGTCATGAGCACACACAAAAGTATATATCAAGTGTGACGTTTGGAAAAAAAAAATTTTGATCTAATTCAATCAGTAATTTTCAGCAACATGTGGCATGTTTTTTACCCAAAACAAATTAGATTTCCAATAATTGGTCTATTAACTAGATAATACATAAGTGGTAATTATGTAGTCTATGAGGAAATATGCAAACCATTGTTCTTAATTATGACGTATTTTCATCACAATTTACGGCACACTATAGATTCTCGCGTTAACTTTAACTTCAAGCGGCTTTAATGGCAGAGTGGTTTTGAATGCATAATCCTCAATAATCCTCTAGACGTTAAAGTTTGTGGTTTCTAACTTCACTTCGCAAAGTATCTATTATCACAACCAAATCCACAAAGTAAGCTGCTTTGAAATGTCTGTACGCACATTTGGAAATAACACCAAAACACAAATAAATTTAGCTCATGAAATGAAAATTTTTATTTCTGTTTGAAAATAGTTTTAAAAAACATGCTTAAACATGCTTTTTGTTTATTGTGCCATCAGTTAACAAAAGATAGTGGATTTTCTTAAAGCAAATTATTCTCTCTATAAAAACGTACTTAATCTATAACCTGTATGATAGACTTTCATGCTAGATACAGTAAGTCATGACCAATCCAAATTTTAGCTTAAGTCTTATTTCAGCGCCTTTTAATGTTTACTCCAGGTAAAAGTAAAACCAGCAATACTGTCGAATTCTATTTATTGTTGTGATATCTTTACCGTGGTAAAGAAATATAAGGCCATATACGGTAAATTCAGGTCATGCTGCTACAAAAGAGGTAAAATCTTATAAAAAGCAGTTGTATCTGTAAAAAAAACTAACCAACAAGTAATAAATTAATATCCTTCAAATAATATCGTTTTTTTACAGTTGAGTATTGGATTGATCCAGTTTATGTCTTCGATGAGTGTGATGCCGCGGTGGAAGTAGTCGTTCATAGAATCGGATATTTACAAAACACTGATGACACAGTTGGTAAGCTTAAAATATCTTATGTTGCGTTAATGGTATGATAATTGTTAAAAATTAAAGAACAAATTGAAAACCCACTTAATTTATTTACAGGCATATACACGACCGCCGTATCTGCTACAACCGCTGATTTTACTGATATACCAATGGCTACAGCAACGGTTTCATTTAATGCAGGTGACACTGCTGTTGCTCATCCTCTAACCCTAACACCTGATGACCTGGTTGAAGGAATTGAATATTTTATGGTTGTTATAGCAACACCCGGTGGGGCGAATGCGGCAAATGCTTTGGTCCATACAGTCTTAGATACTGCAAAAGTGTTTATCCTAGATCATTCGAGTAAGTAGAAAAACGTAGTTTTTTTTCGTAAACTTCCTACCATGATACTTTTTAATAATGATAACTTCGAAAATAAGTGTTGTAAATTTTAGAAAAACAATTTACAATGCAAAATGTAACATATTCCTTAAACACATTTTAGAAAAACGATTTACAATGAAAAATGTAAACAAATCTTATCCATCTGTAATCTGTATTAATGCGCAGCTAAGCTTGTAAATAAAAGACAAATCAAACACATTGGACCTCAACTTTTATTATCGTATGAAAGTCATTCAAAAAATTCTACCTCCATCATCAAATCTCTGTTATCTTAAGTGTTAAGATATTGAAATTAAATTTATACTCTTAAATCTAGGCTACAAAATAAACAAAATAAAACTTATTTGATTAAAATCTGATTATTAGTTGTTTAGATAGTTATGTTGGTTGAAGCAAATGCAGAAACGCTTAAACACTGAAGCAAAAAGTTAAGTAACAATCATATTGCATCTTTGGATAATCTCCATAAAAATGTTTTTGAGATGCAGTTGTTCAACTGCTGCAGCAGCTGCTGCTCTTACTCAGGATAAATATTTTGTTCCTATTTGAGCTCCCTGGCATGCCTTGGGACTTCAAAATAAAATAAAATAAAACATGTTTTATATGAGAAGAAAACATCAAAGGGTTCAAAAGACATACAAATGTTAGTGAAATTGGCCAGATTTGAACTAGACTGCTTTTAAGGGTTATTCATAATTACGCCCTTATTTTAAGAAATGGATGCACCTTGACGTTGGAATAAGATAAACAGTATTTGTTAATAGCCTTTATACTTACAAAATACAAAAAATGTGCATACGACTTATTTGATTTTAACTTATGGCCCAATTAATACGACTTGAACCAACACGTGCTCACCCGATGAAAGGGTTAATATGAAGGCTATTCTGAACATGTATCGGTTTTATTTTGCAAAAGACACGATGCCAAGTAAAACTGTACTATCTGCAAGCAAATGTCCTCCATCATGTTTTGAATCATATCGTTATGAACACGGCAGAATGCCGAATACGCAAAGTTGTTGTTCTGAGTAACGGCGTTTGAAAATCTTGATACCATTCCATTGATCTTTCTAAAAATTTAGAACATTCGTGAGCATTCATTTGAAATGTATATTATAGAACTGAATGTACACGAATTATTGGCAATGCTTGCATGTTCTAAAATAATCGATATATCTCTCAAAACGCGTTTTAACAGCTATTCGGCTTTATGCTGTATCCAAAATGTCTCTACCACTGCGAAGATAGAGGTCGAATACGCATTCAACTACGTGTAAACCATAGCACGCATTCTTGATTTGGGGCTTTTGTGTAGAAACTACTGGTTGTCCCAAGGCTGTGTAGACTTAACTTGCTATATAAGTTATAAATAGTCATCCCTGTAATATTTAGCAAAAATAATAATATTGGCCTATATTTTGCGTATGATTTTCCGGGATTTTCCAAATTCACGGGCGCGCACTCACATTATTAAAACACTGGAATATCATGTGGGGAATGTTTGTACTTATTTTGGTTTCACTGGATAAAAGATACCTACAGCTATATGTTGGTATCAAATATATTAGTATAGGATTCGTAATGTAGAAAATTCGGGGTTTCCCGCTACACAATACTATAGATCAACATGATTTGTACAGCTAAGTATACGATTCGTCTCTCTGCCGAATTCATTTATCGCACTTAGGCGATTTCATTAACTACGTCGGTGAGTAAGATTTAACATTAATTTTTAGTAGAAATAAAATATAACCTGAAACATAATCATAAGCATATAAAAAGTCACTTTGCTCAAAATTCTCGTTTCGTCACTTTGCCGAATTCATAACGATATCAACATCAAATAATACTAATTTTCACTTAAATTGGACACACTGGAATTTTACCTCTTTTGACCTTTGGTTGAATCTTTTGTGACCATAAAATGACTTTCATCAAATTTTGATTCATATCAGGATCAATATACTAATTTTTATTCAAATTGGACACAATTTAGAATTTCACCCCTTTCGACACCCCAAACAGACCCTTCCCCATGTTTAGACCAAATCTGATTATAACCTTATAAGCTCCTAACGCTAGAGCTATTTTGGCATTATTCTGATGATCACAGCACTTATTATGCAGCAAATACATGACCTTTATTTATTTATTTATTTTATTTATTAAGGTATAAAACAATCCAGCAAGCAGGTCATAGACCTGATACGCCTGGGTAACAATTAAAAATATGTAAAAAATCAACACACAAAGCAACAAAAAATGCAAACAATAGCATAACCTAGAGGATCTGGTTTAAATACCTTCTCTGTCTCTGGCCCAAGGGAATGGAACAAACTCCCTAAAGCCATCAGGGAGTCTCCATCAATTCCAGTTTTCAGGAAGAAACTGAAACTCACCTTTTCAGTTAGCTTCTTTCTTGTTCCGCTGTTTTTCTTTTTTCCATCCTTTCTCTTCATGTTCAGCGCTTTGATCAATTTTAAAGGCGCTTTATAAATATGTATGTATGCATGATTGGAACCAACATCATTTGGAGACTGCGAAATAGGCTCACCAAAATAAATTAATTCTTCTTGTTCATTTTCATGTTGTTTGTAATTTATTCATGTAATGATTTATAATGCCGCTTTGGTGGCCCAAATGTATTTGTTCATTATTGAATAAAAAAATTCGTATGTATGTATAACCTTCAAAGACAACAAAGAAATCACAGATTATTAAGACGCTGAACAACTTGATGAATGGTAGATTGCACGTACCCGGTTCGCTTACAGCGAGGGGGATCAATCTGTTGGGCATACCTAAGATTCCTACCGTGTCGATCACCTTTAGATTTACTGTCTTTTCAGTTAGCTTAGATTCGTGTATTTTTAAGATATTTGAAAAAATTTAAAAAAATGTGGTCAAAGTCATCGAAGAAAAGTGTAAGTACACCCTTAGACCCAACGTGATTTATACTTTTCAAATTCCGAAATTCAATTTAAAACCCCATTGCTTTTCAATTTTGCCTCATTTTAGGCAGTTACCTGGGTCCACCAAAATGGTTTGTGACCTTTTCACAAATCGAATGGGACGGTCCATTCTCAACTTAAGGAGGGCAAAGACCCTATCGAATTAAGAAAAAAATCTGTCCAACAAGAGGCCTCCACAGGGAATATACATGATAATACAATAAAAGTTAAAAAATAGGTGATAGGTATGAATGGTTGTGGAATCGACCTGTCCCTCTAATAATTAGATCTGTCTTTTCAATTGTTATACCGTTCCATAAAGTTCGTTAATTATGTAGTCAAATCCAATTTTCTTCTCACGTTATTAGACAGTTTCGTCAACCAGGTCGGTTAACTTCATCAGTAATGCGATGATCCGCCTACTCACCCGCAAAATTTCTCATTTCCTGCACAGTTCTTAACAGCGGATCATACATGTGATTTAGAGAGTAGATGCCCTCGTCACGGCTGATAATCTGGGTGCCCCTCTTTCTGATCCAAAGTGCTTCGTGTATCAATCTAGTTTGCTTGTTAGTGTCCTTGTTAATTATGCTTGCCCCCTCCCAATTAATGAAATGATTCTCTTGAGCAACTTGGTCTGTAATGGTCGATTTATGCTGTTCCGAAACAGATCCTTGTCTTTTTGACCTAGTATACTTGGTGTCCTTGACTTTTTCGACGTCTTTCCTGTGCTCATTTAGTCTTGTTTGAAATGTATGATCCGCTGTTAAGAACTGTGCACCCGAGGAGTGAGAAATTTTGCGGAAGAGTAGGCAGATCATCGCATTACTGAAGAAGTCAACCGACCTGGTTGACGAAACTGTCTATAGTCGTGTTCACACAGTCGGACTTAAATCACTTATTACCGATCTTAAATTACGTCGGTAATAGTATCGGATATAAGTGGCAGTGTGAATTAGCGTCGGATATATCTTTATCCGACGTAATGTGCTTTAATTCCGACAATTTGTTCACACAGTCTAAAATTTAAGGCTGACGATGACCAGGGTTAAGAGCTGTTAAGACCGATCGAAACGTTACGTCCGGTAAATCTTGGCAAATTGCTCAACTATTCGTTTTTAAATTATTATATTCAGCTAAACGAACAATTGTCCACCATTTTCATCAATATCGGAGTAAGCCCTGTACAACCAAAATGAGTTTTTGTAGGATAACTTAATCACGACAGGACGCAGATAGCGCACACTATACACTAGTTTAATCCTTGGGATCAGCAGAATTGTACCCGAGTCACGCTCGTCCCAGTCCGAGCAGAGCCGAGTCCATTCGTTTCTGAGTCCGAGCCAAGTCTGATACTTTTGTGTCAGAGTCCGGACTCGAGTCCGAGTCCGGTGGTGCCGAGTTCGAGCAAAGTCCGAGTCCCACAAAAATAAGAACAGAGTTCGGACTCGAGTGCAAACTCGGCCAGAGTCAAATGCCTGAGGGGTTTGTTATTCAACTTTAGTGTGACAGGGATGCCTACTGGCTTAGTAAGGGCCTATTTGTATAAAATAATGCTATAAAAAGGGGTTATTGTGTATAGCATAATGAAAAAGGGGTAATTGGGCATAAACATTTGAAAGAATGAGGTCATACGGTATGGCTCATCGGGCCGAACATTTCCCACCAATGAAGCAACATTCTAAATTTAGTTTCTACGTAAGTTGCCAAATGTATAATACAAATTTTCTGAAATTATAAGAGAATTTGAAAGTTTTACAGTAAAGAATTCTTCTGATCATACACTAATTTGATTGAATTGAAATGAAATCGATTGTTTATAATGCGAAAATGAAATCTTGATTCGTTGCGATCATTCAATCTTGCGCGAAAAAGAATGACACTTTTAATTAATCGAACGCACATGTTGCGAAATTGACCAGGAAAACCTATATATATAACATTTAAAGAACTTTTTTTCTCGAAAACTTCATGCATTTGCAAAACTGTTTGCCCAAAATATTTTACAATAACGTTGAAAAAGTTTTCATGACCATTTTGAGTAATCGATTTAAGAACATTTTCGTGTTTGTTGGCTTATGTATTTTTTATTTGTGAATTTACCATAAACCTCTGTTTATTATTCATCATCAGCTTTAATCTGGATCGATCCCATATATGTCGGTGAAGAAGATAATACGGTTTGTATTTATGTTCATCGTTCAGGATATTTAGGAGACGATACAACAGTCGGTAAGTACTCTGTAATATCATTATTTTTTATACTTCCAAATGAAGGCACGAGTCTAAGAAGTACGATAGATCTTTTTTGAGTTATTTTAATTAAATGTTACCTATAACAATATTGATCATGAAACTATAAAAAATAAAGGGTAATATCATAATTACTTGCGCTATATGAGATTAATTGAGTGGTGTCTAGCCCTTTTTTTCTAAAACACACGCCATCTCTGCCATTAGTTGTATTTCCAACTTTGCAAAAAAGACTATTTTGCACATATCTATGTATCCCTGGTAAAGACATTTCATTCGAAATACACAACTGAAAAAACAAAGAAGCGAAGAATAATTAAAATGTCGTAACATACGACTGTAATATTTATTAACCCTTTTTGGGCGTTTAAAATACCATCGACCAAGTGGTGCTTGATTTCCACAATTTTTAAACATATTAAAAAATTATGTTCGACTTAATAAGCAGGTCCTACTTGAGGAGCGGCACTTCAACATTATGTGAAGTTGTAAAAGTCCCACCCAACTACCCCATATTATTGGATTATACATGGCCTGTCAACCAGAGTCCCATTATACCTTCGTAGATCTGTCAAAGGTTTTGTAAACCCTGGTCATGGGTTCGATTCACGGACGGGATCACCTTTTCTACTTGTCTCCTTTATTATCTGCAACGTCGAACTTGTTTATTTTAGATATTTAAATTCTCGTTGACCATGCCCCTGTTTATCCTTGTTCTGTGAGAATGTTTGAATTATGTTCTCACCTGATGACCCCAATAAAGGGACCCATCTCTCTCACGCCACCCCCTTATTCCTACATTTTATTTCACCGAAAGCCCCTCTATTTCAATGTTTCAGCCTTTAACCTGTTTCAATTTCATAACAAAGTACCTCTCCCTCCGGCATCAATCTCTTATGCAATGTTATTTTTTTTTACTATAGCCCTAACCTTGGGTGCACCAGCAACTGCAACTGTTACCGACGATTATGCAATCGATGGCGGAAGCACTGTACCAGTTGTCTTTGCAGATGGCGATCTAGTAAAGAAAGTGGTTATAAACCTAGCAGAAGACGATGATATAGAAGACACGGAATATGTTACAGTTACACTTGGGGCTATAACAGTAGCTGACACTGCCAAAACTACATTAGACGCAGACAGAGATACAGCCACCATATTCATACTAGATCGTTCATGTAAGTTGTATAGATTTAGTAATGCAATGCGCCCGTATAAAGTTATATTTTATGGATGTGATTTGTTAACAATTGTCTAGTTACACATGGGCTAAACCTCTGCCCATTAGCCTTTTAGAGGTATGGCCGACACAATAGGATGACACTGCACGAAACGGGTAAATGCTTTTGTATTTGACACATTTTACCCATATTGAATACTGCCCTGCTATTGTGTATGTCATGCTTCGAAAACTCCAATGCCGTGTGGCTCATGAACGAGAAGGGTCATGTAGCCAGGCTTCCGAGTTAGGGTTTCGTTTTTGCCAATTTATATAAATTATTATAAACTGATGGAAGTAATGGTGTCTGAAGGGGCATTTGCCCCCTCAGAATTTGAAGAACTTTGAAAAATATAGTCCCAAGTGAAGGCATTTTGTGCAATAATTTGATATTATTATCAGAAATATATGGGTTCAATATATTATAGCCAAGAGGCACATTAGCGCGGTTAAAAATAGAAGTTGCAAATCAGGTATGTTATTTATCATCACAAATAATATCAATTATTTTCTTATTGTCCTGTGTTATATCACTTCCTCCATCTCTGATCTGAGCTTTCTCGGTCATCGTTGTTTTGCAAACGAAATGATTTTAAAAGAAACTTCAAATCTAGATGAGACACAGAGCCAAATTACTCTGCTAATTTATTACATTAATATTTTACACTTACAAATCGCCCCGCTAATCCTAAGATTAGAACGACAGGTTCTCCTTTTTTGTGACAATTTTAAGGGATTCGATCGAACCCCCCTGGCTATGGGCCTGATTTGTTTCTATTTAAATACACAATGCTTGTTTCCGTAACAAAGCCACAAGTATGAATTTAATAACCTTAGTCAAATCAAAACCAAATCAATATATTACAGTCATGTTTGGGATAGATACAAGTTATAAAGGCAGCGACTGTGACAATAAACTGTGACTGCAGTTTCTGTTTGTTTTTCGCGGCGTTTCTTTATGCAGAATAAAGGTTGTGCAAAATGACATATTTAATTAATATGTAAACTTGTATGCTACACCGGCCTTAATGCTGAAAAGGGGCAATAATATTTGTTATAATTGTATATATTTGTAACACAGTAAATCGTTCGTATTCTTAATCCTATCAAATATTATCGATACATTACAGTCATGTTTTGGATCGACCCAGTTTATATTGGTGACGAGTGTGAGACACTATGGTGGAAGTAGTTGTTCACAGATGCGGCTATCTGGGACATACTGATGATGCAGTTGGTAAGCTATAAAAAAGACAGTAAATCTTTCGTAACCTTAATGTAATCAAATATTATCAATATATTACAGTCCTGTTTCGGTATAATCCGATATATATCGGCGAAGAGTGTGATACTATGGTGGAAGTTGTCGTTTACAGGTGCGGTTATTTAGGACACGCAGTTGCAGTTGGTAAATTGAAATTTACATAATGTAAAACCGCTGAAAAGATTTATAAGAGTATTGATGATTGAAAAACTGCAAAGCCATTGCTATGAATTAAATAACCGAATTGGGTATGACTAATATTTGTTTAAATCAGAAAAAAAAGTTAGATAAAATGTTTGTTAAGCTTTAACAATTTTACTGTCAAGGTATTCAGATTAGAGTGTGTAATATCCGTATTCTCTGCATTATCCATAAACAAAGGCATTAGCCTATTATGCTTTTGAAAATTCATATCGTGATTTAGGAGAAGTCCTCAGTGTAATATAACTTATGAATGGCAAAACTACATAGATTTCATTTCATTAGGATCGCGAATTCAACATCCAATTCAAATTGTGTTCAGACAATACGATACAACGTATGAATAGTAGTAGCAACCCGTATTTACAACGGTCTCTGCATAATTCATTCATTCGTTTATTTCCACATATAAAAATTGACCGTTATACACCTTGAACACACCTTCTTCTTGGGCTCTTGTTGAAGGAAAAAGTCCTTATGTAGCCCATCCAATTTCATCACAATACCCTTACTGCATAATCTATTATGGGGCCATGTTAATAAACAACTTTCTGCCAGAGAGCTCCCGTTCCATGGGTGAACTTGTTGTATGTCTTCTCTAGAGCTCTATCTATGCCATTCTTGAATTCATTGGTAGTCTTAGCATGCACTGTATTTGCAGGCAGTCCATTCCATGCGCTCACCACTCTATTGCTGAAAGAATTTCCTCTGATACGGAGTCTAGTGTGTTGTTTCTGCACCTTGAGACTGTGACCTCTTGTTCCCACACCTTGCTGTGCCATTTGAAAGATGGAGGCTGGATTGATGTCATTAATACCATGGATTATCTTATACATCTGTATCAGATCTCCCCTTATTCTTCTGTAGGCTAATGTGGGTAAATCAAGCTCCTTCAATCTCTCTTCATACGTCATCTCTTTCAGGTCTGCAACAATTTTTGTGGCTCTTCTCTGTACTCTCTCAATCCTTACATTATCTCTGTGTAGAACTGGACTCCAAATACAATTTGCATATTCTAGGTGTGGACGCACTAGACTTTTGTACAGAATCTTCAGCATATCTTTATTGATGTAATCAAATGTTCTCCTTATGATTCCAACCATCCTGTTGGCTCTATTGGCAACCATATCAACATGCTTTGAAAAGGTCAACGAGGGGTCAAATTTCACTCCCAAATCTTTCTCTTCTTCTAGTACTTCTAAATTTCTTCTATTACCTTCTTCTGACATGCTATATGTACATGGTGTTGGTTGTGAACCATAGTGCATTACTCCACACTTTGCTACATTGAATTTCAGCTGCCAGGTATCTGACCACAAACTCAGGTTGTCCAAATCCTCTTGAAGCTTCTCGCAATCCTCTTCTTTCTGAACATGCGTAAACACCTTTGTGTCATCAGCAAATATCTTTACATAACTTTCAACTACATCAGGTAGGTCATTGATGAATATGATGAAGAGGATAGGACCTAGGACACTGCCTTGCGGGATACCGCTAATGACGTCTGCCCATTCAGATGTTCCACCATTTACACAGACTCTCTGTTTTCTACCTGTCAGGAAGCTTTCTATCCAACTCTTTAGATTTCCATCTATGCCATGAGCCTTCACTTTCTTGAGTAGGCGCTGGTGTGGTACGCTGTCGAAAGCCTTCCTGAAGTCCAAATATATCACATCAATACCTCCGCCCTCATCCAACATGCTGGACCACAAATCCATGATCTCTATCAGCTGAGTCACACATGACCTTCCAGCTCTAAACCCGTGTTGGTCTTCACTAAGCAGCGTATTCTTGTTCAAGAAGTCCATGACATGGTCTCTGATAATTGACTCAAGGAGTTTACAAATGACTGATGTTAGACTCACTGGTCTGTAGTTGCCTGGGCTTTTTACTGATCCCTTCTTGAAAATTGCCGTCACATGTGCTATTTTCCAGTCATCCGGTACTATCCCTTCACCAAGTGATTTGTTGAAGATGATGGTCAGTGGTTTTGTAATTGCATATGTGACCTCCTTAAGCACCCTTGGATGAAATCCGTCAGGACCTGGTGATTTATTTGGTTTTAATTTATCCAACTTTTTCTTCACCTCCTCCTCTGAAACTGTAATATCCTTTAGCCTATCACCAACATGTTTCATCTCAGGTTCTGGGATGTCTTCATCATTCTCTCTTGTGAACACACTAGCAAAAAACTTGTTCAATTCCTCCGCTTTCTCTTCATCAGTGTGCGCAAGTGTTCCATCTTCTTTTTCCAAATCACTTATCCCTTGTTTAACATGGGTCTTGGAGCGGACGTATTTCCAAAAACTTTTCGGATTTACTTTGATCTCCTCAGCGAGTTTTCTTTCAAATGATCTCTTAGCTTTCCTAACTTCATTTGTTGCTGCATTTCTTGCTGTACAATAATCTTGGTAGTCTTTTCCCTGCCTAGTAGCTAGGTACCGCTGCCATGCATGGTATTTCTTCTTCACCTTACTCATCGCATCTTTATTCATCCATAATGGGTTTCTCTTTTCTCTGGCTTACTTTGTCTTGGTTTGGTCTTGGGAATATTGTCTTCCATGGCCTCATACATCTTAGTTGCAAATAACCTCCAACTGTCATTTGCATCCATACTTCTCATCTCCTCCTCCCAGTTAATTGCATTTAACTCTTTTTTCATTGACTCATAATCTCCCTTGTTGAATAGATATCTCTCTTTTTCAACTTCATCATCCTCTTCCATGTAGCACTGAAGTTCAAAATGTAAAACAACATGGTCACTTTTCCCCAACGGACATCTGGCTTGCACCTCCTTTATCAAGCCATCTTCATTAGTGATGGCAAGATCCAATAAGCTTGGCTTTTGACCCTCTCTAAATCTAGTGCTGCAGTTAACCGCTTGATAGAGGAAGTTGTTCTGTAAACAATCTATCAAACCCCAACTAGGGTGATTCATACTGGCTTTACTAGACCATGTGTCCCATTCTATTTCGGAGTAGCTGAAGTCCCCCATAATAAGTAGATGTGAACTTCCCCTTCTACATGCTGCATCTATAAGGTGATGTAATTGGTCATTGTTGTCACTATCGGAACTTGGGCTCCTGTAAACGTAGCCAACAAGTAACTTGTCTTTATTTTTCAGCCTTAATTCACACCAAATGCTCTCCTGAAATGATAAACTCGAAAGCTCATCAACAGGAATTGCCTTAAACTTCTTTCTTGTGTAAATGCAAACTCCTCTACCTCCGGTGCTAACTAAGCAGTCATAGCCATCTAGCTCGAATTCAGCTTTTTGAACTTCCGTCTCTACATTCTTCGGAAAAACTTCTGTAATTGCAATTACATCTGGCTGCAAGCTGGCAATATTTGCTTCGAGCTCCTTCCTCTTATTCAATAAACTATCTGCATTTGTGTACATGCATTTCAAGTGTACTGGTGTGGTATTGGCTGCATTTGTTTGCTCGCAATTGACACTGGTTTTTGTCTCCTTATTCGGCTTATTGTCATTAGCGTTCGAGGTACTCTTTGTCCTCTGCTTTGTAAAGTCATTAG
Source organism: Amphiura filiformis (assembly GCF_039555335.1). Taxonomy (NCBI): domain Eukaryota; kingdom Metazoa; phylum Echinodermata; class Ophiuroidea; order Amphilepidida; family Amphiuridae; genus Amphiura; species Amphiura filiformis. The sequence goes on from NC_092629.1 coordinate 1,294,576, forward strand.
TCTTCTTCTGTCTCTCATTATTTGTCTCCTTCAGTTTTACTTCCTCATTTATCACCTCAGATTTATTCAAAGTAGTACTTCTGTGCTTCTCTCCAAAGCTTGGTGAGTTTTCCTCTCCGACTGAGGTTTTTCTATTATCTTCCCTCCTCTCACTGTATTTCTCCTCTCTTGTCTTGTTAATCTTACTTAATGTCTTCTTTTTCCGCTTCACTTCCTCGTAGGTCACCCCTGCTGTATTCAGGGTGGTAATACTGTCCTTTACCATCTTCTCACTGGTTTCCTTCTCACTTAACTTACTTGAGCTTAACAACTTCTTCCTCAACTTCACTTCCTCATCATTCATCCCGGCTGTATTTACAGTGGTACTTGTGGGATGGAATGATTTCATCTTCAATTTCACTTCCTTCTCTGTCTCAACTGTGTTAGAATTGTCAAATCCATGTCTACCGCTCAATGAATCTATTTCCCTCTTCTCACCGTTTTCTTTCGCAGTCTCATTTGTCTTACTGAACTTACTTGACTTACTTATAAAGGAATTAATCATCTTCGGCTTCGCTTCCTCCTCCCTCTTCTTTTCTTCACCTGAAGCGGTATTTCTATTCCTGTCCCTACTTCTCAAATAGTCTTCCTCCCTCACCGCGGATTTTCTATCCTCATCCCTCTTCATCTTGGATCCCTTCTCATTTGTTCTGCTCAACTTACTTGTCTCACTTATCTTACTTGTGTGGCCAGAGAACTCCGGTTCCATTTCATTTTCTATCCTCTCGTCTACCTCATCTGTCAATACCTCAAATTTATTTGAAGTGGTACATGCAATCATTACTCTACTACTTGAAGTATCTTCAGAACTCATCGAGGATATACTATCCTCATCACTATCATTGTTTGAGTTCCCACTTACATGTAACTTACAAATCTTACTCATGGAGTACCGGTAGTCAGTCTTCTTCAGCCTCACTCCTCCATCAATCTTCTCGTCTTTGCTCGAAATGTTACTTTTCGACTCATCACTACTGCTTGCAGAATCTTCATCCCTCTTTGGGGATTTACTGACATGATTCTCACTTAACTTACTTATGTATTTACTGACATGCCTCTCACTTAACTTACTTGTGGAGTATCTATTTACATCATCAATCTCCTTTTCTGTGCTACATCTGATTACTGGCGAAATTTTCGCAGCTTTTGCTGTGCTCCTGGCACTATTGTTACAAGAGTCCACTTGGGTAAACTTACTGCTTCTTTCATTCAGTTTATACTTCTGAGTTTCACTGTAATGGGAATTCTTTTTCCTTTCAGTGTCTATATGTATACGGTGCAACTTTGTAGCTCCAGGGGTGTATATGGTGCTTTCAACATACGGTGCGGTGTGCAAAACATGTTTGTTGTGCGATCCCTGCAGCTACTTCCTTTATCTTTTTTAACGAAAGGATTGAGAATTGGATGGTTGAAACGTCTCATCATCACCATCTTTCTGTATCTGAATAATCTTCCCTCTCCGTATCACTAATCCCTCTTCACCTTCTTCGGTTCTTCTCTGTAAATCTTCTCTCAGACTCTTGTTGTGTTGACGTTCTTTGGGTGAGAAGTCAGGGGTTACATAAATGTTGCTCCATTGATCTGTTTCTTTTAGCTTTTTGGCATTCGTTAACATGTTCCTTTTTGTCTTGACCGAGTCTACTGTTACTTTTAAAAGTCTTGCTTTCCTCTCCACTTTCTTCCCTAACCTCACAACTGAACTCAATGCTACCTCTTCTACTTCTAGGCCCATATCAATCATATCTACTACTTGCTCCGTATCTTCCCTAATTCTGTCTTTAGATTCTTCTTGTTCCGATTCAGGTAAATTATGTATTATTACATTACACTTTCGTAATTCCCTCTGTCGGTACTCCTCAATGGCCTCTTGGACCTTAGTATCAATAGAACTCTCCAGCTTGTCAACCTTTATGTTTAACTCCCCAAGTCCAGTTTTACAGCTGTCCTGCTCGTCTCTAACACCCTGGAGTGTTTTCCCCAAATTTTTTATGGTAGGAAGTGCGTGCATGCAAGAGTCACATGTCCAAATGATGTTGGGTACATCTTTATCAAGCATTAGGTCGTACATAGGCTCTGACACTGCCGTGCAGTATAGGCACATCCACATGGCGCAAAATTCACATCTCAGTGCCTTTATATTCTCATTTATTACACCATCACATTTAGCACAGCTTACGGGAGTATCATTTACTTCATTACCACTAGTACTACTGGCGCTTAATGACTGATCTGGTTCGCCCAATACCTCCATCAATTCCTTTTTACCTCTTTGTTTTGTCTTACTTCTTACATTACTTCTGGTAGGTTTGGTTTGCTCACTACAATCAGTACTACTACTGCCTTTGCGTCTACCTTTCCTATTGCTGATGCTAATCTCTCTACTACCTGCATGACTTGAGGAGCGGAATTTGACGCCTTTGGGTTTAACGCTTAAGCTTAACTCTGATTCTGCTAACTCCTCTTCATTTGTTACCACACTTCTACTTCCTCTTTTACCTCTCTTATTCGTGGTACCTCTTACTTTCTGGGTCTGTGTTACTTCTTCTTCACTATCGGGGTTCTTGACCTCCATCTTGGGTAAGCTTCAAAGTATTACGCCACCCACACACACCAGAAAATCTTCACAAATCTCTAAATCGGTACAGCATACACTTTACCTACTTACATCGAGTAAAGCCAAGGACATAAAAGACAATATGCAGTGGGTATTGTGGTGAGAAAGGATGTTAAAACATAAGATTTAGTGAAAAGTTTTACTCAATATCGATGACAACAATCTTCATCAGTCTGACCTCTGACCTCCTCCCTGAACATGAATGTTAATGAATTGGGAAGGACGGCATTCACCCCAAATATTGAACTTAAACTGCAAATGCTTTTAGGGGTTTTAAGCCAAACATTCGTCCCTCAATCATCATACACAATTCCGTCCAGCACCTAGAGCTGCTCAAAATTAATAATAATTTATCAAAATTAATAATTGAAAACTTACACAAATGTGAATAATAGTGTTGGAAGTAAACATTTTAAGGATTAACTGAGCTATGCAAAGCAATAACATATTCTAGTTTGAACGCCTTAAATTGCGTTTTACATTTTATGTACTTCCATAAATTATACAGTATAATTTGTACTCCACGATTAAAATGTAGTTTTTGCATTTACTTGCGATCAAAATCGGTTTGAAAATGTGTCTAGACAATATAATTCAACACAGTCTCAATAGTATGGCTAGAAATCTAAGGGGTTTGCAATGTTTACTATGGGGTTTTGCAGAGAAACATTTGTCATAGACACACAATTTATGGAGTTCATGAATAGAAAAGTCTATAGATTATTATATATACCTTACATTTTCTATACTGCATTTAAGTAATACAGTATTATAGGCACTCGGTTGTATTCTTGTTTTATAGGAGTAAGTACGACTTCAATTTATACAACTACATTTACTTCGTCAACTCCTATAATATACCTCTTTTAATTTTGAATGTATATTTTACACAGAGATATACACGTCTACGACAGGCGTAACTGCTTCTGGCGCCGATTTCACCGAAATAGCTATGGCTAACCCAGTAGATACGGAGGTCTCTTTTGCACAAGGTGATTGTGCAGTTGCTCATCGACTTGCTTTAACACCTGATGACCTGGTTGAAGGAATGGAATATTTTGAGGTTGTTATAGGAACAATTTCTGGTACCAATGCGGCCAAAGGCTCCGTCCATACAATCTTAAATACAGCAAAAGTGTTTATCTTGGATCATTCAAGTAAGTAGGGAAACGTTATTAGAGATAAATAAGTCAGAAGAGAGTGCAACGTAGAATGCTGCCCTCAGTCGTCAACCGTCTGGTTTGACGACTGAGAAAACTACGTGGAAAAAATGTGACGGATTTTGCAACAGGATTTCTGTGGCTTAGAGCATGCGCAGTTGTGTCCAAATTGACCTTTTGACCGAGTTTGTTGTTTTTAGAAGTTCAGAGCGCGATCTTGTCACAGCGGCGTGGTACAGCGACGCGGTAACGGGCGCCGCTAGTCAGTCGCGCTACGGCGCACAACCAAAGTCGCATTGAATAGTTTTCAGAAGTCCGCCACGATATGAAGTGCAAGATAATCAGTCGTCACTACGAAGCATACACAGTACATGCAAAGTGTAGACGGCTGATTGGAATTAGTCTAAGTGCAACGTGGGATGAATATCACAATAGCCAACATGGACAGAGTACCAAATTCAATCTCATTGAAATACTGTATGAGCTACGCACTTTTTTAAAATTCCATATCAATATTACCCACAATGCACTCTATTCTGAATGATCAATATCTTGTTTCTTTTGTTTAACGACATTTCTTTTGATGTTGTACAACTTAAAGCTCCTAAACTTTGGAGTCGTTGTACACTCTTTATTAGAAGCATGAACGTTTCAACACATGAAGTACGAGGTCCAATGTTTATTTAAAACGTTGGGCCTTTTTTGATTTTACACAAAAAGGTAATCATTTCAGAAAATCTTGGCAAATTGCTCATCTTCATGTAATAAGAATCAAGAAACTGCATGGAACATGCATTGTGATATCTTTACCTGTTATGCGCAAGTTACAGTCAAATATTAATAGTGGTTACGGCATGTGCTTGACCCAGTTGGCACTCTATTTCAGTTTGTTAACACATTCGATAAGCAAAACTATTCGTTTTTAAATTATTATATTCAGCTAAACGAACAATTGTCCACCATTTTCATCAATATCGGAGTAAGCCCTGTACAACCAAAATGAGTTTTTGTAGGATAACTTAATCACGACAGGACGCAGATAGCGCACACTATACACTAGTTTAATCCTTGGGATCAGCAGAATTATACCCGAGTCACGCTCGTCCGAGTCCGAGCAGATCCGAGTCCATTCGCTTCTGAGTCCGAGCCAAGTCCGATACCTTTGTGTCAGAGTCCGGACTCGATTCCGAGTCCGGTGGTGCCGAGTTCGAGCAAAGTCAGAGTATTTGTATAAAATAATGCTATAAAAGGGGTTATTGTGTATAGCATAATGAAAAAGGGGGTAATTGGGCATAAACATTTGAAAGAATGAGGTCATACGGTATGATATTTAAAAAACAGGCCCATCGAGCCGAACATTTCCCATCAATAAAGCAAAATTCTAAATTTTGTTTCTACGTAAGTTACCAAATGTATAATACAAATTTACTGAAATTATAAGAGAATTTGAATGTTTCACAGTAATGAATTCTTCTGATCATACACTACTTTGATTGAATTGAAATGAAATCGATTGTTTATAATGCGAAAATGAAATTGGGATTCGTTGGGATCATTCAATCTGGCGCGAAAAAGAATGACACTTTTAATTAATCGAACGCACATGTTGCGAAATTGACCAGGAAAACCTATATATATAACATTTAAAGAACTTTTTTTCGAAAACTTCATGCATTTGCAAAACTGTTTGCCCAAAATATTTTACAATACCGTTGTAAAAGTTTTCATGACCATTTTGAATAATCGATTTAAGAAAATGTTCGTGTTTGTTTGCTTATGTATTTCTTATTTGTGAATTTACCATAAACGTCTGTTTAATATTCATCATCAGCTTTAATCTGGATCGATCCCATATATGTCGGTGAAGAAGATAATACGGTTTGTATTTATGTTCATCGTTCAGGATTTTTAGGAGACGATACAACAGTCGGTAAGTACTCTGTAATATCATAATTTTTTATATATACTTCCAAATGAAGGCACGAGTCTAAGAAGTACGATAGATCCTTTTTGAGTTATTTTAATTAAATGTTACCTATAACAATATTGATCATGAAACTATAAAAAATAAAGGGTAATATCATAATTACTTGCGCTATATGAGATTAATTGAGCGATGTCTAGCCATTTTTTTCTAAAACACACGCCATCTCTCTTTTAAATGCTTACATGCCATTAGTTGTATTTCCAACTTTGCCAGAAAGTCTATTTTGCACATATCTATGTATCCCTGGTAAAGACATTTCATTCGAAATACACAACTAAAAAAAACATACGACTATAATATTTATTAACCCATTTTGGGCGTTTAAAATACCATCGACCAAGTGGTGCTTGATTTCCACAATTTTTAAACACATTAAATAATTATGTTTGACTTAATAAGTAGGTCCTACTTGAGGAGTGGCACTTCAACATTATGTGACGTTGTAAAAGTCCCACTTTTCAGCATCTATGTCACCCTAATACCCCATATTATTGGATTATACATGGCCTGTCAACCAGAGTCCCATTATACCTTCGTAGATCTGTCAAAGGTTTTGTAAACCATATTCATGGGTTCGATTCACGGACGGGATCACCTTTTCTACTTGTCTCCTTTATTATCTGCGACGGCGAACTTGTTTATTTTAGATATTTAATTCTCGTTGACCATGCCACTGTTTATCCTTGTTCTGTGAGAATGTTTGAATTATGTTCTCACCTGATGACCCCAATAAAGGGACCCATCTCTCTCACGCCACCCCCTTATTCCTACATTTTATTTCACCGAAATCCCCTCTATTTCAATGTTTCAGCCTTTTACCTGTTTCAATTTCATAACAAAGTACCCTTCCCTCCGGCAACAATCTCTTATGTAATGTTATTTTTTGTTACTATAGCCTTAACCTTGGGTGCACCAGCAACTGCAACTGTTACCGACGATTATGCAATCGATGGCGGAAGCACTGTACCAGTTGTCTTTGCAGATGGAGATCTAGTAAAGAAAGTGGTTATAAACCTAGTAGAAGACGATGATATAGAAGACACGGAATATGTTACAGTTACACTTGGGGCTATAACAGTAGCTGACACTGCCAAAACTACATTAGACGCAGACAGAGATACAGCCACCATATTCATACTAGATCGTTCATGTAAGTAGTATAGATTTAGTAATGCAATGCGCCCGTATAAAGTTATATTTTATGGATGTGATTTGTTAACAATTGTCTAGTTACATATGGGCTAAACCTCTGCCCATTAGCCTTTTAGAGGTATGGCCGACACAATAGGATGGCACTGCACGAAACGGGTAAATGCTTTTGTATTTGACAGATTTTACCCATATTGAATACTGCCCTGCTATTGTGTATGTCATGCTTCGAAAAGTCCAATGCCGTGTGGCTCATGAACGAGAAGGGTCATGTAGCCAGGCTTCCGAGTTAGGGTTTCGTTTTTGCAAATTTATACACATTATTATAAACAGATGGATGTAATGGTGTCTGAAGGGGCATTTGCCCCCTCAGAATTTGAAGAACTTTGAAAAATATAGTCCCAAGTGAAGGCATTTTGTGCAATAATTTGATATTATTATCAGAAATATATGGGTTCAAAATATTATAGCCAAGAGGCACATTAGCGCGGTTAAAAATAGAAGTTGCAAATCAGGTATGTTATTTCATCACAAATAATATCAATTATTTTCTTATTGTCCTGTGTTATATCACTTCCTCCATCTCTGAACTGAGCTTTCTCGGTCATCGTTGTTTTGCAAACGAAATGATTTTAAAAGAAACTTCAAATCTAGATGAGACACAGAGCCAAATTACTATGCTAATTTATTACATTTATATTTTACACTTACAAATCGTCCCGCTAATCCTAAGATTAGAACGACAAGTTCTCCGTTTTTGTGACAATTTTAAGGGATTCGATCGAACCCCCCTGGCTATGGGCCTGATTTGTTTCTATTTAAATACACAATGCCTGTTTCCGTATAAAGCCACAAGTGTGAATTTAATAACCTTAGTCAAATCAAAACCAAATCAATATACAGTCATGTTTTGGATAGATACAAGTTATAAAGGCAGCGACTGTGACAATAAACTGTGACTGCAGTTTCTGTTTGTTTTTCGCGGCGTTTCTTTATGCAAAATAAAGGTTGTGCAAAATGACATATTTAATTAATATGTAAAGTTGTATGCTACACCGGCCTTAATGCTGAAAAGGGGCCATAATATTTGTTATAATTGTATATAATATTTGTAACACAGTAAATCGTTCGTATCCTTAATCCTATCAAATATTATCGATACATTACAGTCATGTTTTGGATCGACCCAGTTTATATTGGTGACGAGTGTGACACTATGGTGGAAGTAGTTGTTCACAGATGCGGCTATCTGGGACATACTGATGATGCAGTTGGTAAGCTATAAAAAAGAGAGTAAATCTTTCGTAACCTTAATGTAATCAAATATTATCAATATATTACAGTCCTGTTTTGGTATAATCCGATACGAGTGTGACACTATGGTGGAAGTTGTCGTTTACAGATGCGGCTATTTAGGACATGCAGTTGCAGTTGGTAAATTGAAATTTACATAATGTAAAACCGCTGAAAAGATTTATGAGAGTATTGATGATTGACAAACTGCAAAGCCATTGCTATGATCTAAATAACCAAATTGGGTATGACTAATATTTGTTTAAATCAGAAAAAAAAGTTAAATAAAATGTTTGTTAAGCTTTAACAATTTTACTGTCAAGGTATTCAGATTAGAGTGTGTAATATCCGTATTCTCTGCATTATCCATAAACAAAGGCATTAGCCTATTTTGCTTTTGAAAATTCATATCGTGATTTAGGAGAAGTACTCAGTGTAATATAACTTATGAATGGCATAACTACATAGATTTCATTTCATTAGGATTGCGAATTCAACATCCAATTCAAATTGTGTTCAGACAATACAATACAACGTATGAATAGTAGTAGCACCCCGTATTTACAACGGTCTCTGCATAATTCATTCATTCGTTTATTTCCATATATAAAAATTGACCGTTATAGTTATCCAAATTAATAATTGAAAACTTACACAAATGTGAATAATAGTGTTGGAAATAAACATTTTAAGGATTAACTGAGCTATGCAAAGCAATAACATATTCTAGTTTGAACGCCTTAAATTGCGTTGTACATTTTATGTACTTCCATAAATTATACAGTATAATTTGTACTCCACGATTAAAATGTATTTTTTTTTCATTTACTTGAGATGAAAATCGGTTTGAAAATGTGTCTAGACAATATAATTCAACACAGTCTCAATAGTATGGCTAGAAATCTAAGGGGTTTGTAATGTTTACTATGAGGTTTTGCAGAGAAACATTTGTCATAGACACACAATTTATGGTGTACATGAATAGAAAAGTCTATAGATTATTATAATTATATACCTTAAACATTTTATATACTGCATTTAAGTAATGCAGTATTATTGGCACTCAGTTGTATTTTTGTTTTATAGGAGTAAGTACGACTTCAACTTATACAACTACATTTACTTCGTCAACTTCTATAATATACCTCTTTTAATTTTGAATGTATATTTTACACAGAGATATACACGTCTACGACAGGCGTAACTGCTTCTGGCGCCGATTTCACCGAAATAGCTATGGCTAGCCCAGTAGATACGGAGGTCTCTTTTGCACAAGGTGATTGTGCAGTTGCTCATCGACTTGCTTTAACACCTGATGACCTGGTTGAAGGAATGGAATATTTTGAGGTTGTTATAGGAACAATTACTGGTACCAATGCGGCCAAAGGCTCCGTCCATACAGTCTTAAATACAGCAAAAGTGTTTATCTTGGATCATTCAAGTAAGTAGGGAAACGTTATTAGAGATATATAAGTCAGAACAGAGTGCAACGCAGAATGCTGCCCTCAGTCGTCAACCGTCTGGTTTGACTACTGAGAAAACTACGTGGAAAAAATGTGACGGATTTTGCAACAGGATTCCTGTGGCATAGAGCATGCGCAGTTGTGTCCAAATTGACCTTTTGACCGAGTTTGTTGTTTTTAGAAGTTCAGAGCGCGATCTTGTCACAGCGGCGTGGTACAGCGACGCGGTAACGGGCGCCGCTAGTCAGTCGCGCTACGGCGCACAACCAAAGTCGCATTGAATAGTTTTCAGAAGTCCGCCACGATATGAAATGCAAGATAATCAGTCGTCACTACGAAGCATACACAGTACATGCAAAGTGTAGACGGCTTCTTGGAATTAGTCTAAGTGCAACGTGGGATCAATATCACAATAACCAACATTGACAGAGTACCAAATTCAATCTCATTGAAATACTGTGTGAGCTACGCACTTTTTTTAAAATTCCATATCAATATTACCCACAATGCACTCTGTTCTGAATGATCAATATCGTGCTTCTTTTGTTTAACGACATTTCTTTTGATGTAGTACAACTTAAGGCTCCGAAACTTTGGAGTCGTTGTACACTCTCTATTAGAAGCATGAACGTTTCAACACATGAAGTACGAGGTCCAATGTTTATTTAAAACGTGGAGCCTTTTTTGATTTTACACAAAAAGGTAATCATTTCAGAAAATCTTGGCAAATTGCTCATCTTCATGTAATAAGAATCAAGAAACTGCATGGAACATGCATTGTGTTAACTTTACCTGTTATGCGCAAGTTACAGTCAAATATTAATAGTGGTTACCGCATGTGCTTGACCCAGTTGGCACTCTATTTCATTTTGTTAACACATTCGATAAGCAAAACTATTCGTTTTGAAATTATTATATTCAGCTAAACGAACAATTGTCCACCATTTTCATCAATATCGGAGTAAGCCCTGTACAACCAAAATGAGTTTTTGTAGGATAACTTAATCACGACAGGACGCAGATAGCGCACACTATACACTAGTTTAATCCTTGGGATCAGCAGAATTATACCCGAGTCACGCTCGTCCGAGTCCGAGCAGAGCCGAGTCCATTCGTTTCTGAGTCCGAGCCAAGTCCGATACCTTTGTGTCAGAGTCCGGACTCGATTCCGAGTCCGGTGGTGCCGAGTTCGAGCAAAGTCAGAGTATTTGTATAAAATAATGCTATAAAAAGGGGTTATTGTGTATAGCATAATGAAAAAGGGGGTAATTGGGCATAAACATTTGAAAGAATGAGGTCATACGGTATGATATTTAAAAAAAGGCCCATCGAGCCGAACATTTCCCATCAATAAAGCAAAATTCTAAATTTTGTTTCTACGTAAGTTACCAAATGTATAATACAAATTTACTGAAATTATAAGAGAATTTGAATGTTTCACAGTAATGAATTCTTCTGATCATACACTACTTTGATTGAATTGAAATGAAATCGATTGTTTATAATGCGAAAATGAAATTGGGATTCGTTGGGATCATTCAATCTGGCGCGAAAAAGAATGACACTTTTAATTAATCGAACGCACATGTTGCGAAATTGACCAGGAAAACCTATATATATAACATTTAAAGAACTTTTTTCGAAAACTTCATGCATTTGCAAAACTGTTTGCCCAAAATATTTTACAATACCGTTGTAAAAGTTTTCATGACCATTTTGAATAATCGATTTAAGAAAATGTTCGTGCTTGTATGCTTATGTATTTCTTATTTGTGAATTTACCATAAACGTCTGTTTAATATTCATCATCAGCTTTAATCTGGATCGATCCCATATATGTCGGTGAAGAAGATAATACGGTTTGTATTTATGTTCATCGTTCAGGATTTTTAGGAGACGATACAACAGTCGGTAAGTACTCTGTAATATCATAATTTTTTATATATACTTCCAAATGAAGGCACGAGTCTAAGAAGTACGATAGATCCTTTTTGAGTTATTTTAATTAAATGTTACCTATAACAATATTGATCATGAAACTATAAAAAATAAAGGGTAATATCATAATTACTTGCGCTATATGAGATTAATTGAGCGATGTCTAGCCATTTTTTTCTAAAACACACTCCGTCTCTCTTTTCAATGCTTACATGCCATTAGTTGTATTTCCAACTTTGCCAGAAAGTCTATTTTGGACATATCTATGTATCCCTGGTAAAGACATTTCATTCGAAATACACAACTGAAAAAACCATACGACTATAATATTTATTAACCCATTTTGGGCGTTTAAAATACCATCGACCAAGTGGTGCTTGATTTCCACAATTTTTAAACACATTAAATAATTATGTTTGACTTAATAAGTAGGTCCTACTTGAGGAGTGGCATTTCAACATTATGTGACGTTGTAAAAGTCCCACTTTTCAGCATCTATGTCACCCTAATACCCCATATTATTGGATTATACATGGCCTGTCAACCAGAGTCCCATTATACCTTCGTAGATCTGTCAAAGGTTTTGTAAACCATATTCATGGGTTCGATTCACGGACGGGATCATCTTTTCTACTTGTCTCCTTTATTATCTGCGACGGCGAACTTGTTTATTTTAGATATTTAATTCTCGTTGACCATGCCACTGTTTATCCTTGTTCTGTGAGAATGTTTGAATTATGTTCTAACCTGATGACCCCAATAAAGGGACCCATCTCTCTCACGCCACCCCCTTATTCCTACATTTTATTTCACCGAAAGCCCCTCTATTTCAATGTTTCAGCCTTTTACCTGTTTCAATTTCATAACAAAGTACCCTTCCCTCCGGCAACAATCTCTTATGTAATGTTATTTTTTGTTTTTTTTTTCCTTAACCTTGGGTGCACCAGCAACTGCAACTGTTACCGACGATTATGCAATCGATGGCGGAAGCACTGTACCAGTTGTCTTTGCAGATGGAGATCTAGTAAAGAAAGTGGTTATAAACCTAGTAGAAGACGATGATATAGAAGACACGGAATATGTTACAGTTACACTTGGGGCTATAACAGTAGCTGACACTGCCAAAACTACATTAGACGCAGACAGAGATACAGCCACCATATTCATACTAGATCGTTCATGTAAGTAGTATAGATTTAGTAATGCAATGCGCCCGTATAAAGTTATATTTTATGGATGTGATTTGTTAACAATTGTCTAGTTACATATGGGCTAAACCTCTGCCCATTAGCCTTTTAGAGGTATGGCCGACACAATAGGATGGCACTGCACGAAACGGGTAAATGCTTTTGTATTTGACAGATTTTACCCATATTGAATACTGCCCTGCTATTGTGTATGTCATGCTTCGAAAAGTCCAATGCCGTGTGGCTCATGAACGAGAAGGGTCATGTAGCCAGGCTTCCGAGTTAGGGTTTCGTTTTTGCAAATTTATACACATTATTATAAACAGATGGATGTAATGGTGTCTGAAGGGGCATTTGCCCCCTCAGAATTTGAAGAACTTTGAAAAATATAGTCCCAAGTGAAGGCATTTTGTGCAATAATTTGATTTTATTATCAGAAAGATATGGGTTCAAAATATTATAGCCAAGAGGCACATTAGCGCGGTTAAAAATAGAAGTTGCAAATCAGGTATGTTATTTCATCACAAATAATATCAATTATTTTCTTATTATCCTGTGTTATATCACTTCCTCCATCTCTGAACTGAGCTTTCTCGGTCATCGTTGTTTTGCAAACGAAATGATTTTAAAAGAAACTTCAAATCTAGATGAGACACAGAGCCAAATTACTATGCTAATTTATTACATTTATATTTTACACTTACAAATCGTCCCGCTAATCCTAAGATTAGAACGACAAGTTCTCCGTTTTTGTGACAATTTTAAGGGATTCGATCGAACCCCCCTGGCTATGGGCCTGATTTGTTTCTATTTAAATACACAATGCCTGTTTCCGTATAAAGCCACAAGTGTGAATTTAATAACCTTAGTCAAATCAAAACCAAATCAATATACAGTCATGTTTTGGATAGATACAAGTTATAAAGGCAGCGACTGTGACAATAAACTGTGACTGCAGTTTCTGTTTGTTTTTCGCGGCGTTTCTTTATGCAAAATAAAGGTGCAAAATGACATATTTAATTAATATGTAAAGTTGTATGCTACACCGGCCTTAATGCTGAAAAGGGGCCATAATATTTGTTATAATTGTATATATTTGTAACACAGTAAATCGTTCGTATCCTTAATCCTATCAAATATTATCGATACATTACAGTCATGTTTTGGATCGACCCAGTTTATATTGGTGACGAGTGTGACACTATGGTGGAAGTAGTTGTTCACAGATGCGGCTATCTGGGACATACTGATGATGCAGTTGGTAAGCTATAAAAAAGAGAGTAAATCTTTCGTAACCTTAATGTAATCAAATATTATCAATATATTACAGTCCTGTTTTGGTATAATCCGATACGAGTGTGACACTATGGTGGAAGTTGTCGTTTACAGATGCGGCTATTTAGGACATGCAGTTGCAGTTGGTAAATTGAAATTTACATAATGTAAAACCGCTGAAAAGATTTATGAGAGTATTGATGATTGACAAACTGCAAAGCCATTGCTATGATCTAAATAACCAAATTGGGTATGACTAATATTTGTTTAAATCAGAAAAAAAAAAGTTAAATAAAATGTTTGTTAAGCTTTAACAATTTTACTGCAAGGTATTCAGATTAGAGTGTGTAATATCCGTATTCTCTGCATTATCCATAAACAAAGGCATTAGCCTATTATGCTTTTGAAAATTCATATCGTGATTTAGGAGAAGTACTCAGTGTAATATAACTTATGAATGGCATAACTACATAGATTTCATTTCATTAGGATTGCGAATTCAACATCCAATTCAAATTGTGTTCAGACAATACAATACAACGTATGAATAGTAGTAGCACCCCGTATTTACAACGGTCTCTGCATAATTCATTCATTCGTTTATTTCCATATATAAAAATTGACCGTTACAGTTATCAAAATTAATAATTGAAAACTTACACAAATGTGAATAATAGTGTTGGAAATAAACATTTTAAGGATTAACTGAGCTATGCAAAGCAATAACATATTCTAGTTTGAACGCCTTAAATTGCGTTGTACATTTTATGTACTTCCATAAATTATACAGTATAATTTGTACTCCACGATTAAAATGTAGTTTTTTTTTTCATTTACTTGAGATGAAAATCGGTTTGAAAATGTGTTTAGACAATATAATTCAACACAGTCTCAATAGTATGGCTAGAAATCTAAGGGGTTTGTAATGTTTACTATGAGGTTTTGCAGAGAAACATTTGTCATAGACACACAATTTATGGTGTACATGAATAGAAAAGTCTATAGATTATTATAATTATATACCTTAAACATTTTATATACTGCATTTAAGTAATGCAGTATTATTGGCACTCGGTTGTATTTTTGTTTTATAGGAGTAAGTACGACTTCAACTTATACAACTACATTTACTTCGTCAACTTCTATAATATACCTCTTTTAATTTTGAATGTATATTTTACACAGAGATATACACGTCTACGACAGGCGTAACTGCTTCTGGCGCCGATTTCACCGAAATAGCTATGGCTAGCCCAGTAGATACGGAGGTCTCTTTTGCACAAGGTGATTGTGCAGTTGCTCATCGACTTGCTTTAACACCTGATGACCTGGTTGAAGGAATGGAATATTTTGAGGTCGTTATAGGAACAATTTCTGGTACCAATGCGGCCAAAGGCTCCGTCCATACAGTCTTAAATACAGCAAAAGTGTTTATCTTGGATCATTCAAGTAAGTAGGGAAACGTTATTAGAGATATATAAGTCAGAACAGAGTGCAACGCAGAATGCTGCCCTCAGTCGTCAACCGTCTGGTTTGACGACTGAGAAAACTACGTGGAAAAAATGTGACGGATTTTGCAACAGGATTCCTGTGGCATAGAGCATGCGCAGTTGTGTCCAAATTGACCTTTTGACCAAGTTTGTTGTTTTTAGAAGTTCAGAGCGCGATCTTGTCACAGCGGCGTGGTACAGCGACGCGGTAACGGGCGCCGCTAGTCAGTCGCGCTACGGCGCACAACCAAAGTCGCATTGAATAGTTTTCAGAAGTCCGCCACGATATGAAATGCAAGATAATCAGTCGTCACTACGAAGCATACACAGTACATGCAAAGTGTAGACGGCTTCTTGGAATTAGTCTAAGTGCAACGTGGGATCAATATCACAATAACCAACATTGACAGAGTACCAAATTCAATCTCATTGAAATACTGTGTGAGCTACGCACTTTTTTAAAATTCCATATCAATATTACCCACAATGCACTCTGTTCTGAATGATCAATATCGTGCTTTTGTTTAACGACATTTCTTTTGATGTAGTACAACTTAAAGCTCCGAAACTTTGGAGTCGTTGTACACTCTCTATTAGAAGCATGAACGTTTCAACACATGAAGTACGAGGTCCAATGTTTATTTAAAACGTGGAGCCTTTTTTGATTTTACACAAAAGGTAATCATTTCAGAAAATCTTGGCAAATTGCTCATCTTCATGTAATAAGAATCAAGAAACTGCATGGAACATGCATTGTGTTAACTTTACCTGTTATGCGCAAGTTACAGACAAATATTAATAGTGGTTACCGCATGTGCTTGACCCCGTTGGCACTCTATTTCATTTTGTTAACACATTCGATAAGCAAAACTATTCGTTTTGAAATTATTATATTCAGCTAAACGAACAATTGTCCACCATTTTCATCAATATCGGAGTAAGCCCTGTACAACCAAAATGAGTTTTTGTAGGATAACTTAATCACGACAGGACGCAGATAGCGCACACTATACACTAGTTTAATCCTTGGGATCAGCAGAATTATACCCGAGTCACGCTCGTCCGAGTCCGAGCAGAGCCGAGTCCATTCGTTTCTGAGTCCGAGCCAAGTCCGATACCTTTGTGTCAGAGTCCGGACTCGATTCCGAGTCCGGTGGTGCCGAGTTCGAGCAAAGTCAGAGTATTTGTATAAAATAATGCTATAAAAAGGGGTTATTGTGTATAGCATAATGAAAAAGGGGGTAATTGGGCATAAACATTTGAAAGAATGAGGTCATACGGTATGATATTTAAAAAAAGGCCCATCGAGCCGAACATTTCCCATCAATAAAGCAAAATTCTAAATTTTGTTTCTACGTAAGTTGCCAAATGTATAATACAAATTTACTGAAATTATAAGAGAATTTGAATGTTTCACAGTAATGAATTCTTCTGATCATACACTACTTTGATTGAATTGAAATGAAATCGATTGTTTATAATGCGAAAATGAAATCGGGATTCGTTGCGATCATTCAATCTGGCGCGAAAAAGAATGACACTTTTAATTAATCGAACGCACATGTTGCGAAATTGACCAGGAAAACCTATATATAACATTTAAAGAACTTTTTTTTCGAAAACTTCATGCATTTGCAAAACTGTTTGCCCAAAATATTTTACAATACCGTTGTAAAAGTTTTCATGACCATTTTGAATAATCGATTTAAGAAAATGTTTGTGTTTGTTTGCTTATGTATTTCTTATTTGTGAATTTACCATAAACGTCTGTTTAATATTCATCATCAGCTTTAATCTGGATCGATCCCATATATGTCGGTGAAGAAGATAATACGGTTTGTATTTATGTTCATCGTTCAGGATTTTTTGGAGACGATACAACAGTCGGTAAGTACTCTGTAATATCATTATTTTTTATTTATACTTCCAAATGAAGGCACGAGCCTAAGAAGTACGATAGATCCTTTTTGAGTTATTTTAATTAAATGTTACCTATAACAATATTGATCATGAAACTATAAAAAATAAAGGGTAATATCATAATTACTTGCGCTATATGAGAATAATTGAGTGGTGTCTATCCCTTTTTTTCTAAAACACACGCCATCTCTCTTTTAAATGCTTACATGCCATTAGTTGTATTTCCAACTTTGCCAGAAAGTCTATTTTGCACATATCTATGTATCAATGGTAAAGACATTTCATTCGAAATACACAACTGAAAAAACATACGACTGTAATATTATTAACCCATTTTGGGCGTTTAAAATACCATCGACCAAGTGGTGCTTGATTTCCACAATTTTTAAACACATTAAAAAATTATGTTTGACTTAATAAGTAGGTCCTACTTGAGGAGCGGCACTTCAACATTATGTGAAGTTGTAAAAGTCCCACTTTTCAACATCTATGTCACCCAAATACCCCATATTATTGGATTATACATGGCCTGTCAACCAGAGTCCCATTATACCTTGGTAGATCTGTCAAAGGTTTTGTAAACCCTGGTCATGGGTTCAATTCACGGACGGATCACCTTTTCTACTTGTCTCCTTTATTATCTGCGACTGCGAACTTGTTTATTTTAGATATTTAATTCTCGTTGACCATGCCCCTGTTTATCTTTGTTCTGTGAGAATGTTTGAATTATGTTCTCACCTGATGACCCCAATAAAGGGACCCATCTCTCTCACGCCACCCCCTTATTCCTACATTTTATTTCACCGAAAGCCCCTCTATTTCAATTTCTCAGCCTTTTACCTGTTTCAATTTCATAACAAAGTACCTTTTCCTCCGGCATCAATCTCTTATGTAATGTTATTTTTTGTTACTATAGCCCTAACCTTGGGTGCACCAGCAACTGCAACTGTTACCGACGATTATGCAATCGATGGCGGAAGCACTGTACCAGTTGTCTTTGCAGATGGCGAACTAGTAAAGAAAGTGGTTATAAACCTAGCAGAAGACGATGATATAGAAGACACGGAATATGTTACAGTTACACTTGGGGCTATAACAGTAGCTGACACTGCTAAAACTACATTAGACGCAGACAGAGATACAGCCACCATATTCATACTAGATCGTTCATGTAAGTTGTATAGATTTAGTAATGCAATGCGCCCGTATAAAGTTATATTTTATGGATGTGATTTGTTAACAATTGTCTAGTTACACATGGGCTAAACCTCTGCCCATTAGCCTTTTAGAGGTATGGCCGACACAATAGGATGGCACTGCACGAAACGGGTAAATGCTTTTGTATTTGACAGATTTTACCCATATTGAATACTGCCCTGCTATTGTGTATGTCATGCTTCGAAAAGTATAATGCCGTGTGGCTCGTGAACAAGAAGGGTCATGTAACCAGGTTTCCGAGTTAGGGTTTCGTTTTTGCAAATTTATATACATTATTATGAACTGATGGATGTAATGGTGTCTGAAGGGGCATTTGCCCCCTCAGAATTTGAAGAACTTTGAAAAATATAGTCCCAAGTGAAGGCATTTTGTGCAATAATTTGATATTATTATCAGAAATATATGGGTTCAATATATTATAGCCAAGAGGCACATTAGCGCGGTTAAAAATCGAAGTTGCAAATCAGGTATGTTATTTCATCACAAATAATATCAATTATTTTCTTATTGTCCTGTGTTATATCACTTCCTCCATCTCTGAACTGAGCTTTCTCGGTCATCGTTGTTTTGCAAACGAAATGATTTTAAAAGAAACTTCAAATCTAGATGAGACACAGAGCCAAATTACTATGCTAATTTATTACATTTATATTTTACACTTACAAATCGTCCCGCTAATCCTAAGATTAGAACGACAAGTTCTCCTTTTTTGTGACACTTTTAAGGGATTCGATCGAAACCCCCCTGGCTATAGGCCTGATTTGTTTCTATTTAAATACACAATACCTGTTTCCGTAACAAAGCCACAAGTATGAATTTAATAACCTTAGTCAAATCAAAACCAAATCAATATATTACAGTCATGTTTTGGACAAGTTATAAAGGCAGCGACTGTGACAATAAACTGTGACTGCAGTTTCTCTTTGTTTTCGCGGCGTTTCTTTATGCAAAATAAAGGTTGTGCAAAATGACATATTTAATTAATATGTAAAGTTGTATGCTACACCGGCCTTAATGCTGAAAAGGGGCCATAATATTTGTTATAATTGTATATATTTGTAACACAGTAAATCGTTCGTATCCTTAATCCTATCAAATATTATCGATACATTACAGTCATGTTTTGGATCGACCCAGTTTATATTGGTGACGAGTGTGACACTATGGTGGAAGTAATTGTTCACAGATGCGGCTATCTGGGACATACTGATGATGCAGTTGGTAAGCTATAAAAAAGACAGTAAATCTTTCGTAACCTTAATGTAATCAAATATTATCAATATATTACTGTCCTGTTTTGGTGTAATCCGATATATATCGCCGACGAGTGTGAAACTATGGTGGAAGTTGTAGTTTTACAGATGCGGCTATTTAGGACATGCCGTTGCAGTTGGTAAATTGAAATTTACATAATGTAAAACCGCTGAAACGATTTCTGAGAGTATTGATGATTGACAAACTGCAAAGCCATTGCTATGATCTAAATAACCAAATTGGGTATGACTAATATTTTGTTTAAATCAGAAAAAAAAAAGTTAAATAAAATATTTGTTAAGCTTTAACAATTTTACTGTCAAGGTATTCAGATTAGAGTGTGTAATATCCGTATTCTCTGCATTATCAATAAACAAAGGCATTAGCCTATTATGCTTTTGAAAATTTATATCGTAATTTATGAGAAGTCCTCAGTGTAATATAACTTATGAATGGCAAAACTACATAGATTTCATTTCATTAGGATCGCGAATTCAACATCCAATTCAAATTGTGTTCAGACAATACAATACAACGTATGAATAGTAGTAGCAACCCGTATTTACAACGGTCTCTGCATAATTCATTCATTCGTTTATTTCCATATATAAATATTGACCGTTATAGTTATCAAAATTAATAATTGAAAACTTACACAAATGTGAATAATAGTGTTGGAAGTAAACATTTTAAGGATTAACTGAGCTATGCAAAGCAATAACATATTCTAGTTTGAATGCCTTAAATTGCGTTGTACATTTTAAGTACTTCCATAAATTATGCAGTACAATTTGTACTTCACGATTAAAATGTAGTTTTTTTTTTCATTTACTTGAGATCAAAATCGGTTTGAAAATGTGTCTAGACAATATAATTCAACACAGTCTCAATAGTATGGCTAGAAATCTAAGGGGTTTGCAATGTTTACTATGAGGTTTTGCAGAGAAACATTTGTCATAGACACACAATTTATGGAGTTCATGAATAGAAAAGTCTATAGATTATTATATATACCTTACATTTTATATACTGCATTTAAGTAATGCAGTATTATTGGCACTCGGTTGTATTTTTATTTTATAGGAGTAAGTACGACTTCAATTTATACAACTACATTTACTTCGTCAACTCCTATAATATACCTTTTTTAATTTTGAATGTATATTTTACATAGAGATATACACGTCTACGACAGGCGTAACTGCTTCTGGCGCCGATTTCACCGAAATAGCTATGGCTAACCCAGTAGATACGGAGGTCTCTTTTGCACAAGGTGATTGTGTAGTTGCTCATCGACTTGCTTTAACACCTGATGACCTGGTTGAAGGAATGGAATATTTTGAGGTTGTTATAGGAACAATTTCTGGGGCCAATGCGGCCAAAGGCTCCGTCCATACAGTCTTAAATACAGCAAAAGTGTTTATCTTGGATCATTCAAGTAAGTAGGGAAACGTTATTAGAGATAAATAAGTCAGAACAGAGTGCAACCCCAGACAAACGAGAACCTAGACCTATGACTTTGACTCGCGTAGTGAAGCCGACACTGCTTAGCAACGAATTTGACAAGGACGCATACCCGGACGCAAACAAGCAGACATGTTCGCGTCTATGGAACATGTTGCATTTGACGCGGTGATAACGGCGCAGTAATCACGCAAACGAGCGCGTCGAACATGTATGCGATATTTCTCCGCGCCTAGTAACCCCGTCAATCCGTCAATATCACCTTGGATACGGGGCTTCACCTCCCGCTGTGGTAAAGGATGGGCAGTAATAGGTCTAGGTGGTATGTCTATGAGTGCAACGTAGAATGCTGCCCTCAGTCGTCAACCGTCTGGTTTGACGACTGAGAAAACTACGTGGAAAAAATGTGACGGATTTTGCAACAGGATTCATGTGGCATAGAGCATGCGCAGTTGTGTCCAAATTGACATTTTGACAGAGTTTGTTGTTTTTAGAAGTTCAGAGCGCGATCTTGTCACAGCGGCGTGGTACATCGACGCGGTAGCGGGCGCCGCTAGTCAGTCGCGCTACGGCGCACAACCAAAGTCGCATTGAATAGTTTTCAGAAGTCCGCCACGATATGAACTGCAAGATAATCAGTCGTCACTACGAAGCATACACAGTACATGCAAAGTGTAGATGGCTGATTGGAATTAGTCTAAGTGCAACGTGGGATGAATATCACAATAGCCAACATTGACAGAGTACCAAATTCAATCTCATTGAAATACAGTGTAAGCTACGCACTTTTTTTAAAATTCCATATCAGTATTACCCACAATGCACTCTGTTCTGAATGATCAATATCGTGCTTCTTTTGTTTAACGACATTTCTTTTGATGTAGTACAACTTAAAGCTCCTAAACTTTGGATTCGTTGTACACTCTTTATTAGAAGCATGAACGTTTGAACACATGAAGTAGGAGGTCCAATGTTTATTTAAAACGTGCAGCCTTTTTTGATTTTACACAAAAAGGTAATCATTTCAGAAAATCTTGGCAAATTGCTCATCTTCACGTAATAAGAATCAAGAAACTTCATGGAACATGCATTGTGATATCTTTACCTGTTATGCGCAAGTTACAGTCAAATATTAATAGTGGTTACGGCATGTGCTTGACCCAGTTGGCACTCTATTTCAGTTTGTTAACACATTCGATAAGCAAAACTATTCGTTTTTAAATTATTATATTCAGCTAAACGAACAATTGTCCACCATTTTCTTCAATATCGGAGTATAGTAAGCCCTGTACAACCAAAATGAGTTTTTGTAGGATAACTTAATCACGACAGGACGCAGATAGCGCACACTATACACTAGTTTAATCCTTGGGATCAGCAGAATTATACCCGAGTCACGCTCGTCCGAGTCCGAGCAGAGCCGAGTCCATTCGTTTCTGAGTCCGAGCCAAGTCCGATACCTTGTGTCAGAGTCCGGACTAGAGTCCGAGTCCGGTGGTGCCGGAGTTCGAGCAAAGTCCGAGTCCCACAAAAATAAGAACAGAGTTCGGACTCGAGTGCAAACTCGGTCAGAGTCAAATGCCTGAGGGGTTTGTCATTCAACTTTAGTGTGACAGGTATGCCTACTGGCTTAGTAAGGGCCTATTTGTATAAAATAATGCTATAAAAAGGGGTTATTGTGTATAGCATAATGAAAAAGGGGGTAATTGGGCATAAACATTTGAAAGAATGAGGTCATACGGTATGATATTTAAAAAAGGCTCATCGAGCCGAACATTTCCCATCAATAAAGCAAAATTCTAAATTTTGTTTCTATGTAAGTTGCCAAATGTATAATACAAATTTACTGAAATTATAAGAGAATTTGAATGTTTCACAGTAATGAATTCTTCTGATCATACACTAATTTGATTGAATTGAAATGAAATCGATTGTTTATTTAATGCGAAAATGAAATCGGGATTCGTTGCGATCATTCAATCTGGCGCGAAAAAGAATGACACTTTTAATTAATCGAACGCACATGTTGCGAAATTGACCAGGAAAACCTATATATATAACATTTAAAGAACTTTTTTTTTCGAAAACTTCATGCATTTGCAAAACTGTTTGCCCAAAGTATTTTACAATACCGTTGTAAAAGTTTTCATGATCATTTTGAATAATCGATTTAAGAAAATGTTCGTGTTTGTTGGCTTATGTATTTCTTATTTGTGAATTTACCATAAACGTCTGTTTATTGTTCATCATCAGCTTTAATCTGGATCGATCCCATATATGTCGGTGAAGAAGATAATACGGTTTGTATTTATGTTCATCGTTCAGGATTTTTAGGAGACGATACAACAGTCGGTAAGTACTCTGTAATATAATTATTTTTTATACTTCCAAATGAAGGCACGAGTCTAAGAAGTACGATAGATCCTTTTTGAGTTATTTTAATTAAATGTTACCTATAACAATATTGATCATGAAACTATAAAAAATAAAGGGTAATATCAAAATTACTTGTGCTATATGAGAATAATTGAGTGGTGTCTAGCGCTTTTTTTCTAAAACACACGCCATCTCTCTTTTAAATGCTAAAATGCCATTAGTTGTATTTCCAACTTTGCAAAAAAGACTATTTTGCACATATCTATGTATCCCTGGTAAAGACATTTCATTCGAAATACACAACTGAAAAAACATACGACTATAATATTTATTAACCCATTTTGGGCGTTTAAAATACCATCGACCAAGTGGTGCTTGATTTCCACAATTTTTAAACACATTAAATAATTATGTTTGACTAAATAAGTAGGTCCTACTTGAGGAGTGGCACTTCAACATTATGTGAAGTTGTAAAAGTCCCACTTTTCAGCATCTATGTCACCCAAATACCCCATATTATTGGATTATACATGGCCTGTCAACCAGAGTCCCATTATAGCTCCGTAGATCTGTCAAAGGTTTTGTAAACCCTGGTCATGGGTTCGATTCACGGACGGGATCACCTTTTCTACTTGTCTCCTTTATTATCTGCGACGGCGAACTTGTTTATTTTAGATATTTAATTCTCGTTGACCATGCCACTGTTTATCCTTGTTCTGTGAGAATGTTTGAATTATGTTCTCACCTGATGACCCCAATAAAGGAACCCATCTCTCTCACGCCACCCCCTTATTCCTACATTTTATTTCACCGAAAGCCCCTCTATTTCAATGTCTCAGCCTTTTACCTGTTTCAATTTCATAACAAGGTACCTTTCCCTCCGGCATCAAACTCTTATGTAATGTTATTTTTTGTTACTATAGCCCTAACATTGGGTGCACCAGCAACTGCAACTGTTACCGACGATTATGCAATCGATGGCGGAAGCACTGTACCAGTTGTCTTTGCAGATGGCGATCTAGTAAAGAAAGTGGTTATAAACCTAGTAGAAGACGATGATATAGAAGACACGGAATATGTTACAGTTACACTTGGGACTATAACAGTAGCTGACACTGCCAAAACTACATTAGACGCAGACAGAGATACAGCCACCATATTCATACTAGATCGTTCATGTAAGTATTATAGATTTAGTAATGCAATGCGCCCGTATAAAGTTATATTTTATGGATGTGATTTGTTAACAATTGTCTAGTTACACATGGGCTAAACCTCTGCCCATTAGCCTTTTAGAGGTATGGCCGACACAATAGGATGGCACTGCACGAAACGGGTAAATGCTTTTGTATTTGACAGATTTTACCCATATTGAATACTGCCCTGCTATTGTGTATGTCATGCTTCGAAAAGTCCAATGCCGTGTGGCTTATGAACAAGAAGGGTCATGTAACCAGGCTTCCGAGTTAGGGTATCGTTTTTGCAAATTTATATACATTATTATAAACTGATGGATGTAATGGTGTCTGAAGGGGCATTTGCCCCCTCAGAATTTGAAGAACTTTGAAAAATATAGTCCCAAGTGAAGGCATTTTGTGCAATAATTTGATATTATTATCAGAAATATATGGGTTCAATATATTATAGCCAAGAGGCACATTAGCGCGGTTAAAAATAGAAGTTGCAAATCAGGTATGTTATTTCATCACAAATAATATCAGTTATTTTCTTATTGTCCTGTGTTATATCACTTCCTCCATCTCTGAACTGAGCTTTCTCGGTCATCGTTGTTTTGCAAACGAAATGATTTTAAAAGAAACTTCCAATCTAGATGAGACACAGAGCCAAAATACTATGCTAATTTATTACATTTATATTTTACACTTACAAATCGTCCCGCTAATCCTAAGATTAGAACGACAAGTTCTCCTTTTTTGTGACAATTTTAAGGGATTCGATCGAAACTCCCCTGGCTATGGGCCTGATTTGTTTCTATTTAAATACACAATGCCTGTTTCCGTATAAAGCCACAAGTATGAATTTAATAACCTTAGTCAAATCAAAACCAAATCAATATATTACAGTCATGTTTTGGACAAGTTATAAAGGCAGCGACTGTGACAATAAACTGTGACTGCAGTTTCTGTTTGTTTTTCGCGGCGTTTCTTTATGCAAAATATAGGTTGTGCAAAATGACATATTTAATTAATATGTAAAATTGTATGCTACACCGGCCTTAATGCTGAAAAGGGGCAATAATATTTGTTATAATTGTATATATTTGTAGGATGGCACTGCACGAAACGGATAAATGCTTTTGTATTTGACAGATTTTACCCATATTGAATACTGTCCTGCTATTGTGTACACCATGCTTCGAAAAGGCTAATGCCGTGTGGCTCATGAAAGAGGAGGGTCATGTAGCCAGGCTACCGAGTCAGGGTTTCGTTTTTGCAAATGTATGTTAATTGTTATAAACTGATGGAAGCAATGGTGTCTAAAGGGGGATTTGCCCCCTCAGAATTAGAAGAACTTCGAAAAATGTAGTTCCAATTAAAGGCATTTTGTGCAATAATTTGATATTATTATCAGAAATATATGGGTTCAAGATATTATAGCCAAGAGGCACATTAGCGCGGTTAAAAATAGAAGTTGCAAATCAGGTATGTTATTTCATCACAAATAATATCAATTATTTTCTTATCGTGTGTTATATCACTTCCTCCATCTCTGAACTGAGCTTTCTCGGTCATCGTTGTTTTGCAAACGAAATGATTTTAAAAGAAACTTCAAATCTAGATGAGACACAGAGCCAAATTACTATGCTAATTTATTACATTTATATTTTACACTTACAAATCGTACCGCTAATCCTAAGATTAGAACGACAAGTTCTCCTTTTTTGTGACAATTTTAAGGGATTCGATCGAACCCCCCTAGCTATGGGCCTGATTTGTTTCTATTTAAATACACAATACCTGTTTCCGTAACAAAGCCACACGTATGAATTTAATAACCTTAGTCAAATCAAAACCAAATCAATATATTACAGTCATGTTTTGGACAAGTTATAAAGGCAGCGACTGTGACAATAAACTGTGACTGCAGTTTCTCTTTGTTTTTCGCGGCGTTTCTTTATGCAAAATAAAGGTTATGCAAAATGACATATTTAATTAATATGTAAAGTTGTATGCTACACCGGCCTTAATGCTGAAAAGGGGCCATAATATTTGTTATAATTGTATATATTTGTAACACAGTAAATCGTTCGTATCCTTAATCCTATCAAATATTATCGATACATTACAGTCATGTTTTGGATAGACCCAGTTTATATTGGTGACGAGTGTGACACTATGGTGGAAGTAGTTGTTCACAGATGCGGCTATCTGGGACATACTGATGATGCAGTTGGTAAGCTATAAAAAAGAGAGTAAATCTTTCGTAACCTTAATGTAATCAAATATTATCAATATAATTATTACAGTCCTGTTTTGGTATAATCCGATATATATCGACGACGAGTGTGACACTATGGTGGAAGTTGTCGTTTACAGATGCGGCTATTTAGGACATGCAGTTGCAGTTGGTAAATTGAAATGTACATAATGTAAAACCGCTGAAAAGATTTATGAGAGTATTGATGATTGACAAACTGCAAAGCCATTGCTATGATCTAAATAACCAAATTGGGTATGACTAATATTTGTTTAAATCAGAAAAAAAAAAGTTAAGTAAAATGTTTGTTAAGCTTTAACAATTTTACTGTCAAGGTGTTCAGATTAGAGTGTGTAATATCCGTATTCTCTGCATTATCCATAAACAAAGGCATTAGCCTATTATGCTTTTGAAAATTCATATCGTGATTTAGGAGAAGTACTCAGTGTAATATAACTTATGAATGGCAAAATTACATAGATTTCATTTCATTAGGATCGCGAATTCAACATCCAATTCAAAGTGTGTTCAGACAATACAATACAACGTATGAATAGTAGTAGCACCCCGTATTTACAACGGTCTCTGCATAATTCATTCATTCGTTTATTTCCATATATAAAAATTGACCGTTATAGTTATCAAAATGAAAACTTACACAAATGTGAATAATAGTGTTCGAAGGAAACAATTTAAGGATTAACTGAGCTATGCAAAGCAATAACATATTCTAGTTTGAACGCCTTAAATTGCGTTGTACATTTTAAGTACTTCCATAAATTATGCAGTATAATTTGTACTCCATGATTAAAATTTAGCTTTTGTTTTCATTTACTCGAGTTCAAAATCGGTTTGAAAATGTGTCTAGATAATACACGCAACATAGTCGCAATAGTAATAGCACCCTGTATTGACGGCAACATACTTGAGCGCTTATGTCATTGAAATTATAAATAAGTGAAAAGCCACACACATTTGAATTGGTTTAGAAGCACAATTTAAAAGAGTAACTGCGCTGTGCAATGCAATAAAAGATTCTAGTTGAACGCATCTTTTGTGTGTTCGGCATTTTATACATTTCCATAAAGTATGCATAATTACACTCGACTAAGGGATGAGCTAATTTATCCCTAATGTGGCCAGAAATCTAAGGGGTTTGCAATGTTTTTGCTAAGAAACATTTGTCAGAGACACACAATTTATGGTGCACGTGAATAGAAAAGTCTATAGATTAGTATATATACCTTACATTTTATATACTGCATTTAAGGGCTGGGGTATGAACGTTTGGACAGTATTTATTTTGGGACATTAGAGCACATCAGACATATCGAATTGCATTCTGAATACGAAGAATGTCATTCTGATATCAAATAATTTTGATTTCTTGAAAATCACAATTTAATACACATTTTATGGCAAATCGTTAAAAATTGATATTTTTGATATTTAACAGTACCTGAAGTAAACTTTATAAATCTGATGATTTATACTTAAAGTGTATGTAGGTGGGGTGAAAAGCCGACGATCAATTGAAAATTTGGACCTTTGGTATTGAAGATATGGATTTTTTTCCATTAAAAAAAAAAAAAAAAAAATTAGGTCTTTTGGGGAAAAAATCCATATCTTCAATATGAAAGGTCAAAATTTTCAATTGACCGTCGGCTTTTCCTTCCTGCTACATACACTTTAAGAATATATCATTAGATTTATATAATTTACTTCGAGGACTGTTATATATCAAAAATTTGAAAAATATCAAATTTTTATAATTTGTCATAAAATTTGTATTATATTGTAATTTTCAAAAAATGAAAATTATTTGATATTAGAAAGACATGCTTCGTATTCAGAATGCAATTCGATAGGTTTGAGGTGCTCTCATGTCCCACAAAAAATACTGTCGAAACGCAATAAACGCTCATTTTAGATCCCTTAAGTAATGCAGTATTATTGGCACTCGGTTGTCTTTTTGTTTTATAGGAGTAAGTACGACTTCAACTTATACAACTACATTTACTTCGTCAACTCCTATAATATACCTCTTTTAATTTTTAATGTATATTTTACACAGAGATATACACGTCTACGACAGGCGTAACTGCTTCTGGCGCCGATTTCACTGAAATAGCTATGGCTAACCCAGTAGATACGGAGGTCTCTTTTGCACAAGGTGATTGTGCGGTTGCTCATCGACTTGCTTTAACACCTGATGACCTGGTTGAAGGAATGGAATATTTTGAGGTTGTTATAGGAACAATTTCTGGGGCCAATGCGGCCAAAGGCTCCGTCCATACAGTCTTAAATACAGCAAAAGTGTTTATCTTGGATCATTCAAGTAAGTAGGGAAATGTTATCACAGATATATAAGTCAGAACAGAGTGCAACGTGGGATGAATATCACAATAGCCAACATTGACAGAGTACCAAATTCACTATCATTGGAACATTGTGTGAGCTACGCACTTTTTCTTAAATTCCATATCAATATTACCCACAATGCACTCTGGTCTGAATGATCAATATCGTGCTTCTTTTGTTTAAACGACCTTTCTTTTGATATAGTACAATTATTTAAAGCTCCTAAACTTAGGAGTCGTTGTGCACTGTCTATTAGAAGCATGAACGTCTCAAAACATGAAGTACGAGGTCCAATGTTTATTTAAAACGTGGAGCCTTTTTTGATTTTACACAAAAAGGTAATCATTTCAGAAAATCTTGGCAAATTGCTCATCTTCACGTAATAAGAATCAAGAAACTTCATGGAACATGCATTGTGATATCTTTACCTGTTATGCGCAAGTTACAGTCAAATATTAATAGTGGTTACGGCATGTGCTTGACCCAGTTGGCACTCTATTTCAGTTTGTTAACACATTCGATAAGCAAAACTATTCTTTTTTTAATTATTATATTCAGCTAAACGAACAATTTTCACCATTTTGACCAATATCGGAGTAAGCCTTGCACAACCAAAATGAGTTTTTGTAGGATAACTTAATAACGACAGGACGCAGATAGCACCAACTATACACTTGTTTAATCCTTGTGATCAACATAATTGTACCCGAGTCACACTCGTCCGAGTCCGAGCCGAGCCGAGTCCATTCGCTTCTGAATCCGAGCCAAGTCCAATACTTTTGTGTCAGAGTCCGGGGTGCCGAGTACAACTCCGAGCAAAGTCCGAGTCCAACAAAAATAAGAGTTCGGACTCTAGTCCAGAATCGGTCAGAGTCAATGCCTGAGGGGGTTGTCATTCAACTTTAATGTGACAGAATTATGCCTACTGGCTTAGTAAGGACCTATTTGTATAAAATAATGCTATAAAAAGGGGTTATTGTGTATAGCATAATGAAAAATGGGGTAATTGGTCATAAATATTTGATAGAATGAGGTCATTGGGTATGCTATTAAAAAAAGGCTCATCGGGCCGAACATTTCTCACCAATGAAGCAAAATTCTAAATTTTGTTGCTACGCAAGTTGCCAAATGTACAATACAAATTTGCTGAAATTATCAGAGAATTTGAAAGTTTCACAGTAATGAATTTTTCTGATCATACACTAATTTGATTGAACTGAAATGAAATCGATTGCTCATAATGCGAAATTGAAATCGGGATTCGTTGCGATCATTCAATCTGGCGAGAAAAAGAATGACACTTTTAATTAATCGAACGCACATGTCGAGAAATTGACCAGGAAAACCTATATGTAACATTTAAGGAACTTTTTTTTCGAAAACTTAATGCATTTGCAAAAGTGTTTGCCCAAAATATTTTACGATACCTTTGTAAAAGTTTTTCATAACCGTTTTGAATAATCGTTCTAAGAACATGTTCATGTTTGTTGGCTTATGTATTTTTTTTAACTTGCCATAAAAATCTGTTTTATTATTCATCATCAGCTTTAATCTGGATCGATCCCACATATGTCGGTGAAGAAGATAATACGGTTTGTATTTATGTTCATCGTTCAGGATTTTTAGGAGACGATACAACAGTCGGTAAGTACTTTGTAATATCATTATTTGTTATACTTACAAATAAAGGCATGAGTCTAAGAAGTACGATAGATCCTTTTTAAGTTATTTTAATTGAATTTTACCTATAACAATATTGATCATGAAATTATAAAAATTAAAGGGTAATATCATGCGCTATATGAGAATAATTGAATGGTATCTAGCCCGTTTTTCTTAAACACACACCATTTATCTTTTAAATGCTTACATGGCCAAAAAAACAATTTTTGCACATATCCATGAATCCCTATGGTAATGACATTTCATTCAAATCACACAACTGCAAAAACATACGACTGAAATAATTATTAATCCATTTTAGGCGTTTAAAATACCATCGACCAAGTGGTGTTTTATATCCACAATATTTAAGCACGTGTAATAATTATGTTCGACTTATTAAGCATGTTAAGCAGGTCCTACTGAGGGGCGGCACTTCAAAATTATGTTGTAAAACTCTCTTGTCATCCAAATACCCCATAGTTGAATCATTTTCTTACGATCCGTGACCATTCATAGCATACCTTTGCTTCTCTGTGGATTTGACTAGATGGACATATTCTAAGAAAAAATAGCTCCTATGTCCCTCCCAAAAATGGCGGGAAAATCTATTTATAGCTCATTTTTCAAAATGGCCGCCGGTGACATTCTAAAAAACATGAATATCTATATACCATGCTCTGGATGGGCTATAATGACAAATAATATGCCGTTTTCCACTATCTTTGGCATGCCCAACCTTTTAAGATAAAATTCAGTGTTGAGAGGTCATCTTGACCCCTAAATCCAAGATGGCCGCCAGTTTCATATTGAAAAACATGAAAATCAATATATCATGAAGTCGATAGGCTATAATAACAAACAATGTGTCGTTTTCAACTATATTTGGCATGCAAAACCGTTTAAGATCATATTCAAAGAGTTTGGGGTCACATTAACCCCTAAATCCAAGATGGCCGCCAGCGCCATATTGACAAAAACATGATAATCTATATACCATGAAGTGGATTGGCTATACTGACAAACAATGTGTCGTTTTCCACTATTTTTGGCATGCCAAATCTTTTTTTGTCAAATTCAAAGTGTTTGGGGGTCATCTTGAACCCTAAATCCAAGATGGCCGCCAGCGCCATATTGAAAAACATGAAAATCGATATATCATGAAGTGGATTGACTATAATAACCAACAATGTGTCGTTTTCAACTCTTTGTGGCATGCAAAACCATTTAAGATCATAGTTTGGGGTCACCTTGACCCCTGAATCCAAGATGGCCGCCAGCACCATATTGACAAAAACATGAAGTGGATAGGCTATACTGACAAATATTCCACTATATTTGGCATGCCAAACCTTTTCATGTCGTATTCAAAGTGTTTGGAGGCATCTTGACCCCTAAATCCAAGATGACTGTCTAAGCCATGTCGAAAAATATGAACATCGATATTTAAGATGTGACACACATGAGGCCAATACTTATTTTTACTCAATTACTTATACTATAGATTTTGAAAGTGTTACCTTTGTTTTTTCAGAAAAGTTGCACGTTAAGAGCATGTGATGGCGAACAGAACAGACACCGAAGAGCTACAGAGCAACCAAGAGACTGATAAACTAGAATGCATGCTGAAAGATCATTGCCATGTAAAAGACAGTTTAGAAAAAGAAGAGAAATGGGAGAACATTAAGGACACATTTTTATAATGGAAGGGCCTTGGTAAATTTCAACATGTCAATACAACAGTGGAATGGGATAAAGGGCCTAAGGGTTTTCATATGCATGCTACTTGTTGTACCACGTTCGGTGGAAGCTCTATAGTCCGAAGGTTCTTTAGTCCGACGGTTCTTTAGTCCGAAGGTTCTTTAATCCGACGGTTCTATATTACGAAGGTTCTTTATTCCGACGGTTCTTTATTTCGAAGGTTCTATAGTCCGAATTTCAAAAAAGGTTCCCTAATCCGAATATTAAAAGAGGTTCTTTAATCCGAATTTTAAAAGCGGTTCTCTAGTCCGAATATGAAAATAGGCTCTATAGTCCGAATTTTAAAAAAGGTTTGATAGTCTGAATATGGGAATAGGCTCTATAGTCCGAATTTTAAAAAGGTTCTATAGTCCGAAATTGCAAAGCGGTTCTATAGTCCGAAACGGATACCGTGTTCTTTAGTCCGAATTCTTAAACAGGTTCTATAGTCCGAATTTTATTTTCATCATTTGTTTCAGTGTCAAATCATCAATTGTTAAATACATCTCCGCTGAAGTTCAACATGATTGCTTTTTCTGAATATTTTCCGTAACATACATTGACGTTTATCTATATTCTGGTGGTATTTTCTTCATTTTCATCTATTGTGCATTCCGTTGTAATAATGTATTATATACTATGCGATATACTAAATAATCAAAGGTGTATTCGAGTTCTAATTTTAATTGCGCCATCCCGCGATCCAAGTTAAATTTTTTAAGCTATAGGCCTAACATGCCTCTCTTTTTCCTTACAAGTCCACATCATCATCATCATCAGTCGGCTGCGGAGCAGGCGACTGCAAGCTTTCTCCAACTAGTGCGATCTTGGGCAAGCGACACAATTTTGTTTGGCTGCAGCATCCCTTCAGTATCTCCCAGGAGGTGCTGGACATACTGTAAGTACAGTGTGCGCGGCCGTCCCGAGAAATTTGAGTTGATGAATCTTGACTCTGGCAACCAGTGGAGTGGTGTTGGTCAGGTTGTAGATGGTTTCATTTGGAATCCGATCCAAAAAAGGCCAAAAAAGAAGTCCACAAAAAGGCCAAAATGTTTCCAAAAAAGATTTAGTTTTTACAGGAATCCACCCACATTAATTACATCGTGATTTGGTGGTGTGCGCACTTTAGCAGTAGCGTCATCCCGTTTACCATATAAACTCTGCTTTATCTAGCTAGAGGGCGCAGTATATGTTAATGTTTTAACAATTCGGACTATAGAACCTTTTTACTGATTCGGACTAAAGAACCCTTTTTTGATTTCGGATTATAGAGCCTATTTCTATATTCGGACTATAGAACCTTTTTTTAAATTCGGAATATAGAGCCTATTTCTATATTCGGACTATAGAACATTTTTATAAATTCGTACTATAGAGCCTATTTTCATATTCGGACTAGAGAACCGTTTTTAAAATTCGGACTATAGAACCTTCGAAATAAAGAACCGTCGGAATAAAGAACCTCTTTTCAATTTTTTTTCGGACTAGAGAACCTGTTTTAAAATTCGGACTAGCGAATGCTATGAACACATGTTCGGACTAGCGAACCTTCGGACTAAAGAACCTTCGGATTATAGAACCTTCGGATTATAGAGCAGTCCCCGTCTAACACACACGCTCACTGCTAAGCCACAAAACGCAAGCACACATCTGAGAAATCAAAAAGAAAAAGAAAAAAAAAGGCGTTCTGCATGATAAGGCAATGTGCGTCCACAAAAGTCTGGTAACCGGGACAAAAACACTTTTGTTACTTTTGACACAAGATGCATGGAGAAGATTCAAGGCACACACTATCTACATTGCAGATGAGGATACAAGAGAGCGGTTAGATACGTTTATAACGTTAATCCCAGACAGGCAAAAAGCCTTTGGCTTGGAAATCAGATACCACCGTCATTGCTGGTGTCAAAATATCAGCAATCAAGCGAGAGATAATCTCAGTGGAAATGCAGAGCATCTACAGCATGTTAACCTTCGGGAGGCTCAAGCTTTGTTCTTTCAAGTCCTTGAAGGACTGCTCCAAGATTACATTCGTATTACTTCAAACCACGGGCACTTTTCCCAAGTAAGGTCCAGCTACCTCAAGGAACTTCTGATCAAAGAATTTGGAAAAGACATAGGATTTCACGTACGTATTCAGAAGAAAGTTAGTGAGCTTGTGTATGATACAAGAGCTGCCGATACATACATCGAGGCCGCGCTGTTATCACTAGGAGTAACGGATGACCAGTTGGTCAAGAACAGGTCCTCAAAAGAACCACTATTCCTTGGAACCCGTATATACATGAGGTGGAGCAAGCTGAAAACTTGAGTGAGCTCCTACTAAAGTTCATTACCTGGTTGAAAAAACACAGGTCTAACGGATGACAACCCAAAGGTCCGATCAATTGCGTCAATCTTAGGGAGAGATCGTTATTTACGAGAGGGGGGAATGGGCATTTTGAGGGGGAACCCGAATTTTTTATTTGATCTTGAGGTGGAAACGCAAAATTGTTTGTTGAAGCAGGAGGGGATTGTTAAGTTTAAAAGGGTGAATCTGACAATTTTGAGTGGATGCAAGGGGGGAAAGCAAATTTTCAAATTCCGCCCTTGTTTAAACTAATTACTCAATTAAAAACTTAACAATCCCCTCCTGGTTTCAACAAAAAATTTTCGACCCCCTCAAGATAAAACAAATCGGGTTCCCCTTCAAAATGCCAACCCCTGTCGTAAATAACTATTGCTCTAAAGATTGACGAAATTGATCAGACCTTTGGCTTGTCATCAGCTGAACCTGTGTTAGGTTTTTTCAACCAGGTAATGAGCTTTAGTAGGAGCTCACTAAAGTTTTCATCTTGCTCCAACTCATGTATGTACGGGGCCCAAGGAATAGTGGTTCTTTTGATGACCTGTTCTAAGTCGTATTGCGACATTGTTGACCAACTGGTCATCCGTTACTCCCAGTGATAACAGCGCGGCCTCGATGTATGTACCGCCAGCTCTTGTATCATATACAAGCTCACTAACATTATTCTGAATACGTTCGTGAAATCCTATGACTTTTCCAAATCCTTTGATCAGAAGTTCCTCGAGTTCCTCGAGGTAGCTGGACCTTACTTGGGAAAAGTGCCCGTAGTTTGAAGTAATGCGAATGTAATCTTGGAGCAGTCCTTCAAGGGTGTGTATTTCACGATCTTTAAATATGACTTGTTGGATATGTTGAAAGAACAAAGCTTGAGACTCCCGAAGGTTAACATGCTGTAGATGATCTGCATTTTCACTGAGATTATCTCTCGCTTGATTGCTGACATATTGACGCCAGCAATGACGGTGGTATCTGATTTCCAAGCCAAAGGCTGTTTGCCTGTCTGGGATTGACGTTATAAACGTATCTAACCGCTCTCTTGTATCCTCATCTGCAATGTAGATAGTGTGTGCCTTGAATCATATCCATGCATCTTGTGTCAAAAGTAACAAAAGTGTTTTTGTCCCGGTTACCAGACTTTTGTGGACGCACAATGCATTATCATGCAGAACACCTTTACTTGAATGAAGTTTCTTTGGAGGAGGTCCTGAGAAAGATAATTGCTGACCGGACATCCCAGCCTTTTTTTTTTTTGATTTCTCAGATTTGTGCTTGCGTTTTGTGGCTTGGCAGTGAGCGTGTGTGTTAGACATCGTGGTACAACAAGTAGCATGCTTATGAAAACCCTCCTTAGGTCCTTTATCCCATTCCACTGTTGTATTGACATGTTGAAATATATCAAGGCCCTTCCATTGTAAAAACTTGTGTTCTCCCATTTCTCTACTTTTTCTAACCTGTCTTTTACAGGGCAATGATCTTTCAGCATGCATTCTAGTTTATATCAGTCTCTTGGTTGCTCTGTAGCTCTTCAGTGTCTGTTCTGTTCTCCATTACATGCTCTTAATCGTGCAACTTTCCTGAAAGAACAATGGTAACACGTTCAAAATCTATTGAGTAAAAATAAGTATTGGCCTCATGTGTGTCACATCTTAAATATCGATGTTCATGTTTTTTGACATGGCTTATTAGACAGTCATCTCGGATTTAGGGGTCAAGATGCCCCCAAACACCTTGAATACGACAGGAAAAGGTTTGGCATGCCAACAATAGTGGAATATTTCGTCGCCAGAGTGCTACACTATCGTAAGTGACATTTTTGGCCAAAATGAGATTTTGACGAATTATTGAAGGTCATATAAAAACGCACATTTTAAACCAGGTTTTAAGTTTCAAAATTGCTTAATTATTTTTTAATTAATAAAATAAAATATCGTAAGTGCAATGCAATTTTAATTAATGCATGTAAGACTATCGTATGTGCCACTTACGATGGTCTTGCACGCTAATTTTGTTTTTCATTTGCTGCAAGACCATCGTATGTGCCACATACGCTACTTTATTGGGCCTAAACAACAAAATCACGGAATGCTACACCATCGTAAGTGCAAAACAGTCTCTAACACATCACTGGCTGTGACGCTGACGGCTTTATGCGTTGTCGCCATGCTGACTAAGTTCGTAGCTCCCACGACTGGTAATAGAGACGATAAATCCGGTGTTTTTAGTTTTAGATTCAGTAATAAATCTTTGGAGATAACATTACGGCAAAAGGTGTCTTGCTATTGTAAATACTATGTGCCAAAATAAATTAACACTTGTTAACAAACATAAAATGACAAAAAATTGGATATTTGAGCCGATATTATGCATATCTTAATTTAGCAATGCATGCTACACTATCGTATGTGGCACATACGATAGTGTTGCACTCTACACTTATTTCTATTTGAGTGCATCACTATCGGATGTGGCACATACGATAGTGTTGCACTCTACACTCATTTCTATTTGAGTGTAACACTATCGTATGTGGCACTTACGACATCTAAATCAGTAAATAATTCATCGATTTATTAACTTTAACACCATTTATATAGTTTATATTATTAAAATCAAATTGCTTTACATTCCCATGTCATTTTATGGCTACTTGGAAACAAACGGCTACGCTAAACACAAAAATGCTCCTCCTGTAAAACTGTCCAAATTGCACTTACGATAGTGTAGCACTCTGCCGACGATTTATCAGTATAGCCTATCCACTTCATGATTTGTCTATATGGTGCTGGCGGCCATCTTGGATTTAGGGTCAAGGTGACCCCAAACTCTTTGAATATGATCTTAAATGGTTTTGCATGCCAAAAATAGTTGAAAACGACACATTGTTTGTTATTATAGTCAATCCACTTTGATATGGTTTTGTGAACCGTGATCACCTTTTCTACTTGTCTCCATTATTATCTGCGACGGCGAACTTGTTTATTTTAGATATATATTTAATTCTCGTTGACCATGCCACTGTTTATCCTTGTTCTGTGAGAATGTTTGAATTATGTTCTCACCTGATGACCCCAAAAAAGGGACCCATCTCTCTTACGCCACCCCCTTATTCCTACATTTTGCTTTCACCGAATTTCTATGTCTAAGCCTTTTTACCTGTTTCAATTTCATAACAAAGTACATTTCCCTCCGGCATCAATCTCTTATGTAATGTTATTTTTTGTTACTATAGCCCTAACCTTGGGTGCACCAGCAACTGCAACTGTTACCGACGATTATGCAATCGATGGCGGAAGCACTGTACCAGTTGTCTTTGCAGATGGCGATCTAGTAAAGAAAGTGGTTATAAACCTAGTAGAAGACGATGATATAGAAGACACGGAATATGTTACAGTTACACTTGGGGCTATAACAGTAGCTGACACTGCCAAAACTACATTAGACGCAGACAGAGATACAGCCACCATATTCATACTAGATCGTTCATGTAAGTATTATAGATTTAGTAATGCAATGCGCCCGTATAAAGTTATATTTTATGGATGTGATTTGTTGTCTAGTTACACATGGGCTAAACCTCTGCCCATTAGCCTTTTAGAGGTATGGCTGACACAATAGGATGGCACTGCACGAAACGGGTAAATGCTTTTGTATTTGACAGATTTCACCCATATTGAATACTGCCCTGCTATTGTGTATGTCATGCTTCGAAAAGTCCAATGCCGTGTGGCTCATGAACAAGAAGGGTCATGTAGCCAGGCTACCGAGTCAGGGTTTCGTTTTTGCAAATGTATGTTAATTATTATAAACTGATGGAAGCAATGGTGTCTAAAGGGGGATTTGCCCCCTCAGAATTAGAAGAACTTCGAAAAATGTAGTCCCAATTAAAGGCATTTAGTGCACTATTTTGATATTATTATCTGGAATATATGGGTTCAATATATTATAGTCAAGAGGCACATTAGTGCGGTTAAAATAGAAGAAGATGCAAATCAGGTGTGTTATTTCATCACAAATAATATCAATTATTTTCTTATTGTCTTGTGTTATATCACTTCCTTCATCTCTGAACTGAGCTTTCTCGGTCATTGTTGTTAATTTTGCAAACGAAATGATTTTAAAAGAAACTTCAGATCTAGATGAGACATACAGCTAAATTACTATGCTATATTTATTACATTTATATTTTACACTTACAAATCGTCCCGCTAATCCTAAGATTAGAACGACAAGTTCTCCTTTTTTGTGACAATTTTAAGGGATTCGATCGAACCCCCCTAGCTATGGGCCTGATTTGTTTCTATTTAAATACACAATACCTGTTTCCGTATAAAGCCACAAGTATGAATTTAATAACCTTAGTCAAATCAAAACCAAATCAATATATTACAGTCATGTTTTGGATAGATACAAGTTATAAAGGCAGCTACACTAGCAATAGACTGTGACTGCAGTTTCTGTTGTGTTTCTCGCGGCGCACAGTGGGCCAGGCCAAAGTCAAAGTGTGCCAAAACCCTACTTTAGTGACTTTCAATGTTCGAATTTTTTTATGCCATTTGGAAAGATAATGAACCTAAGAATATTTTCTGAAAATATTTCCCCACTGGTTTGTTCTTAAAGGTGGTATTTTTTATAATAAACACGCGAAATTGACACAATCTACTTCTTATTAGAAAAATCATGATTTGGGGGTAAAATTCTATAATTTTGTTTTGACATTTCTGATTCATCTGTGCTTTCACAGCTATTTGATAAACTATTTGTAGAATATAACAATATGATATGAAGAATGTGAAAACCTTCAGGGAATTAAATATTTTGTCTTAAACGT
Organism: Amphiura filiformis; assembly: GCF_039555335.1. NCBI lineage: Eukaryota > Metazoa > Echinodermata > Ophiuroidea > Amphilepidida > Amphiuridae > Amphiura > Amphiura filiformis. The sequence goes on from NC_092629.1 coordinate 1,334,779, forward strand.
CCTCGAAACTAAGGAAAAATTACATTTTAACAAATTTGATCTCGAAAGATTAGATTCCCGTTGATTCCCGCCTTAAAACTTATACAGGCACAATCAGAAAAGGTTAATCTTTGTGATGGTACCAAATTCAGCTGCAGCTTTCTGCAGTCTTCTGCAGTGGAGTCAGTTTTATGAGGCCCTGTGCCAGTAAAAGTGGCAACAAAATCGTAAATTCAGGTGAAAAGAGATGTACCGCGCTGCAGCGTGTACAAACATCTGCACCTAGTTCTATTAATAGCTTGATGGGAGAATACCGTACAATCGCCATATAGATGGATAAAGTTTAGAATTTAATAGAAGAAGCCTAGAATTTAATATTTAATTCGCGAATTTAACATTGAATTCGCATATTTAATATTTAATTCACCGATTTGATATTTAATTCACCGATTTAATATTAAATCTGCGAATTAAATATCAAATCTGCGAATTTTAAATTTATAAAATAAATTAATTAATTCACAGATTTAATATTAAATTGGCAGATTTAAAATTTATTTTGCGAATGTTATATTTAATTCGAAATTTTTAAATACACTAGTAGGCCTAGATTTTAACATTTAATTCGCGAATTTAACATTGAATTTGCCGATTTAATATTCGTATATTTTAATATTATATATTAGCATTTGAATTCGCAGATTTAATATTTAATTAGCAAATTGAATAATTAATTCGCAAATATTAAATGTGCAGATGTAATATATAATTCGCAGATTTAATATCAAATCTGCGAATTAAATATAAAATCCAAGAATTTAAAATAAATTTCGCGAATTAAATTTCAAATCTGTGAATTCAATATTATATCTGTGAATTTAATATTGAATAAATTAAATATTAAATCTACGAATTTAATATTAAATCTGCGAATTGAATATTATATTAGATTCGTTAATTGAATATTAAATTTGTGAATTAAATTAATAAGTTGTATCATCCGGGGCGGGGGTCTCCCATTGATATGGTATGCGTATATGACTTGCCTTTTGGGGTGCTTTTCGCCAATTTTTGTATAGCGATGGGTGGGTTTTCACTACAGACGAAAGCACCCAGTATGTCATTGTGTATTTTGAGACACATGTTGGTAAAAGTACCCAATTTGGGCAAAATTTGTTGTTTTTTTTCAAGGAAATTGGTATACAGTGATGGGTTGAAAATTAGGGCCAAAATTACGTTTAAGATAATGGCGACATTTTGGAGTCGGACAGGAAGAATCACTTACAAATTTTGAGAAACCACCCCAACATCTAGTCTGGCTGGTTGTTTGTTTGCTTGCTTATATTAAACAATTAAAATGTCAGCATTTTAAATTGATGTCATACGTATTAGAAAATGCCGTCAGTGAATTTTGCAGTCCGTATAACATTGAATATGCTATTTGCTAATAGTTTTCCAACCGTACATTTGAATTACTGTTGTAAGAGTTGTTACCCAATCACGGTTCGGTATTTTAATGACGTCATATGCTTTGGAAAATGGCTCTGTTGGATTCCGCAGTGCTTAAAACCCCCGATTTGAAAGTTTTTTAATAATTCTTACACAGGCATTTGAATAACTGTGGGAGGAATAATTGACCAATCACATATCAGCATATTAATGACGTCATACGCTTTTGAAAATGTCATCACTGAATTTCGCACCCCTTGGAACCCCTATTTAGCTTTTTCAATTAAAATATTAACATATGTCATTTGAAATACTGTTGTAAAAATAATCGACCAATCACCGTTCAGCATTTTGATGACGTCATAATGTCTCCATTGAATTCTGCAGCCTCAAAAACCCCTAATACAGTAATTTTACCGTGTTTTTATGCGTTTGATTGTCCGTTTATAATTTTGGCACACTTTGAGGCGATTCTGGCCCACTGTGGGCGTTTCTTTATGCAAAATAAAGGTTGTGCAAAATGACATATTTGATTATTATGTAAAATTGTATGCTACACCGGCCTTGTTGCTAAAAAGGGCCATAATATTTGTTATATTTGTATTTGTAACACAGTAAATCTTTCGTATTTTTAATCCTATTAAATATTATCGATACATTACAGTCCTGTTTTGGATAGATCCGGTATATATCGGCGACGAGTGTGACACTATGGTGGAAGTAGTCGTTCACAGATGCGGCTATCTGGGACATGCAGTTGCAGTTGGTAAAAAAAAACATAATGTAAAACAGTTGAAAAGATTTATGAGAGTATTGATGATTGATAAACTGCAAAGCCATTGCTATGAATTAAATAACAAAATGGTTTAAATCAGACACAAAGTTAAATAAAATGTTTGTTGTAAAAATTCTAATGTCGAGGTATTCAAATTAGAGTGTGTAATATTCGTATTCTCTACACTATCCATAACAAAAGCCTATTATGTTATTACATGTAAACATTCATATCCGGATTTAGGAGAAATCCTCAGTGTAATATTACCTATAAATGGCAAAACTACATATGATTCATTTCATGAGGATCGCCGGTTCAACCACCCGGAGGACACTCACATAAATGATCTGTACGCATGCGTGACCAAAAAACAAGTAAAAGGGGGTGTTTTTTTAGGCAAGGCATGTTACGCGCATGGCGCATTTAGGGTCTAAAAAACACCAATTTTCAAGAATAAAGGTAGTTTTTTGAATCTGAAGAACTTGTTTAGGGTACCTGATTGGTAAATTATTTGTTGCATTTTTACTAGCCATAAACTCATTAAGGGGTAAATTCTATATTAAATTACCTTATTAAGGGGCTAAATTTGCTGGTAGGGTAAAACTCACTTAGGGGGTGTTTGAAAAAAATTTGGTCACGCATGCGTACACTGTCATATTTAAGTGGTCCCCCGGGAGTTAAACATCCATTTCAAAATATGTTCAGACAATACAATGCAACACAGTCGCAGTTGCGTTTATATACTTCCATAAATTATGCATAATTACACTCGATTAAGGGATGAGCTTAATTTATCCCCAATTTGGCCAGAAATTTGAGGGATTTGCAATGTTTACTATGAGGTTTTGCAGAGAAACATTTTGTCATAGACACACAATTTATGGTGCACATGAATAGGAAAGTCTGTATATTATTATGTACATTTTATATACTGCATTTAAATTATGCAGTATTATTTGCACTCGATTGTACCGTTGTTTTTATAGGAGTAAGTAGGTATTCAACTTACGCAGCTACATTTACTTCGTCAACTCCTATAATATACCTCTTTTAACTTTGAATTTATATTTTACACAGAGATATACACGTCTACGACAGACGTAACTGCTTCTGGCGCCGATTTCACCGAAATAGATATGGATAACCCAGTAGATACGGAGGTCTCTTTTGCACAAGGTGATTGTGCAGTTGCTCATCGACTTGCCTTAACACCTGATGACCTGGTTGAAGGAATGGAATATTTTGAGGTTGTTATAGGAACAATTTCTGGGGCCAATGCGGCCAAAGGCTCCGTCCATACAATCTTAAATACAGCAAAAGTTTTTATCTTAGATCATTCAAGTAAGTAGGGACATGCTATAAGTGATATTATAAGTCAGAACAGAGTGCAACGTGAGGTGATGTCACAATAGCCAACATTGACAGAGTTCACTGTCATTGAAACACTGTGTGAGCTACGCACTTTTATTTTATTCCACATAAATATTACCCACAATGCACTCTGTTCTGAATAATCAATATAGTGTTTCTTTTTCTTCTTAACGACCTTTCTTGATTCTTTTTTATATAGTACAGCTTAAAGCTCCTAAACTGGGAGCCAAATGTACACTTTCTGTTAGAAGCACGAACGTTTTAACACATGAAGTACGAGGTCCAATGTTTATTTAAGACGCGAAGCCTTTTTTTATTTGACCCCTGGTGACCGCTGAAGATCAGAAAAAGGTCATACGGCGGTAGAAATTTGAAAATTAAAATTACTCACCTGATAATATTGGTTAAAATGCATAGTTTGTGCTATCAAGAACCTATCGTTGTTGAATTATCATACTAAAAGAGTTAACATTTCAACATTTCAAAAATTTGGGCAAATTGATCATCTTGAATCTTGATATAAATAAGAATCAAGACACGGCATAGAACATGCATTCTAAAGTGTTAACTTTACTTGTTATTTTCAGTTACAGTCAAAGATCAATAGTGGTTACCTGCATGTGTTTGTCCCTATTTGCACTCTATTTAAGTATGATAACACAATCCATGAGCCAAACTATTATTATTATAATTCAGTTACATGAACAATTTGCCACAATTTTTGCCAATATCGGAGTAAGTTCAAATTTCTAGCCCTATACAACCAAAATGAGGTTTTTGTATAACTTAATAACGATAGATCGTAGATAGCACACACTATATTGTGATCAGCAGACTTGTACCCGAGTCACGCTCGTTCGAGTCTAAGCCGAGCCGAATCCATTCGCATCTGAGTGCCAGCCAAGACCGGGTTCTTTGTGTCCGAGTCCGGACTCGGGTCCACGTCCGGCGGTAAGGAGTCCGGGTCAAGTCCGAGTCCAACAAAAAGAAGAACGGAGTCCAGCCTCCATGATAGGCGTAACGTGACAGGCTCGATACCTACAGGAGAACTATATCGTTGAGAACTGATGTTTGGGTACTTTACCGCATAAACCAAACGTAACTAAATAACTAGTGATGTTGAGGAACATACGGAGCCCCTAAAGTGACATGGTTAAAGTATTTTGGGGATGTTAAAAACATTTTTTCGGAAATTATCTCGAGATAATAAAATTATCCCGAGATAATATCTCGAAATAATAAAATTATCTCGAGTTAATCAAATTGTCTCGAGATAATCAAATTATCCCGAGATAATATCTCGAGATAATAAAATTATCTCGAGATAATAAAATTATCCCGAGATAATAAAATTATCCCGAGATAATAAAATTATCCCGAAATAATATATCGAGATAATAAAATTAACTCGAGATAATAAAATCATTTCGAGATAAGATCTCGAGATAATAAAATTATCTCGCGATAATAAAATTATCCTGGGATAAGATCTCGAGATAATAACATTATCCCGGGATCTTTATCTCTTTAACAAGGCCATGTCAATCACACAAATTTATATTCGTTTTTAATAGACGCCCGTACTGTCAGGTGTGCGTACGTCTGATTAGGAGACTGTTGCAAATGCACTGCGCATGCGCAGACCGGTAACTTAAAAAAAACAGGAAATTACACTTCGGACGTAAATATTGCCGAAATGCAATGACAATACCCACAAAATACAGCCTTTTATTTTTATCAGAAGTACAATCGGATAAAACCAATAACATATGCATGAAAAGTGAAAACAAAATATAAGCTAAATAATTTGACTTGATTTGCTCAAATAAAGATAAAATCGACAGTTTTTCTCACACGAATCACGCCCAAAAATGTCACACAATTTCCCGCGACAATTTCTCTCCAAATTTCATGCAAAATTTTCCCAAAAAACTGCTCTATTGTGGCCGCAATTTTTGATTTTAAGAATTGAAAATTAAAAATTAGCTTTAGCATGGGGTTTTATTTCAACCATAACTTGAAATGCATCACTGGAAAACTAAAAGTAAAACCTCCGAAGCAAAATGGACAGCAGGGTTTTTCGGGATAATTTTATTATCTCGGGATAATAAAATTATCTCGAGATAATTATATTATAAAATATATTTTTACATCCCCAAAAATATTTTTACCATGTCACTTCAGGGGCTCCGTGGGAACATACAAGCTATTACATACTTTTTTTCACATACTATTTTACGATACTCCCTCATTTTAAAGCCTTTCCACGGAGTCAATATCTATCAATGACAAGTACAGACGCATCATGCGCTTATGATGCGCAGTGATTATGTCATCTTAATTTTTAATCTTAATAGTTCATCTGAAAGCCCTTCCCAAGTTAAAAAAAACCCTAATACGGAATGCGGTTTTAATTAATTAATTTTTTAAAATTATTTTTTTAATTTAAATTTTGTGTATAGGAGGCAAGAATAGACCACCTTTTTATCTCTTAGGGAGGAAAAACTGTTCATCATTTCACAAATCTATCGTTCATCAAATTAATTTGACCGTTGGTATTGAAGATATATTTTCCTAAAAAGTGTTGTTAAGTACATTTTAATAGTGATCTGTATTGTTACACGTTGTAACCCCTCTTACGGATGAAGATATTTGAAACATTTTTTTCAGCTATTCTATGGATTGATTCGACATACACCGGTGAAGAAGGCAGTATGGTTAAGCTTCAGATCCATCGATTTGGTTACGTTGGACAAGACACATCAGTTGGTAAGCACCACATTAATTAGACTTAACTTAAAAGAGCCCGGACTCTGTGTCGTATTTGCATGTCGCCGGGGCATGTCGCTCACGGAGGGCAATATCATAGACTAATACAGATATACATACGAGGTATTTATGATACGCTGTTTCAAAGAGATTACAGCGTGTGTGATGATACATAATATATAAATAACAAACAAGAATAAAAGCAAACAAAAGCATATGAAACAAATAATCATTGTGTGAAAGGGTGTGTTTTAAGTGCGCAGAACGCACAGCACCTGGTATAGTGTTCCACAACCGGGGAGCAACAAAGGTGAATGATCTGTCGGCAGAAGATTGAAGAACGCGAGGTGTGAAAGTTTGTCCAGTGAGTCTGGTAGTGTCGGTTGAAGATCGTAAGCCAGTTCGTGCAGGTGAGTGCAGAGACAAGTTGCAGACATGGTATGATGGAGCAGAGACATTTAGGCACTTGAAAATAATGACCATGATTTTGAATGTTGTTCTGTTCTTGGTGGTAAGGTAGCCCAGTGGAGCTATTTAATGAACTGTATTGCATGATCATGATTCTTTCTACAGAAAATTAGGTTTGCCGCCCAATTTTACAGTCTCTGTAATCCCGCGATGTCAGTTGCGTTTGCTCCAAGGAGAACTGCATTGGCATAGTCGAGACGAGAAAGAATTAATGACCTAACAATATGGTGGCATGAGTATCTGTCTAAGAGCCGGCGTATAATGTGTTATTGAATTGGAAAGCTGTCGACCATCAAACAGGACACCCAGATTGCGCGCGAACAGTGTCAGAAGGAATGATAACATTGTTACCAACTTGAAGATGGATATTAGATGGTTACTTGCGCCTATTGTGCGGTGGCTAAACGATAACAAAACTCCGTTTTGTTATCGTTTAGCATCAACAAGTTGTTAGTAATCCACAGTTTTATTTCGCTAATGCAGTTTGAGAGTCTTGTCAGAGCACTGTGAATTGAATTTGGATAAGAAGGATTGAAATTCAAAAACAGCTGAATGTCGTCGGCGTACATATGGTAATGAATTTGATGCTTCCTGATAATACAAGCAACCGGGATGATGTAAATTCTGAAAAATGCTGGACCAACGATGGGTGTCAAATGCAGCTAACAGATCTAGTTATACCAAAGACACAGCTTGCTGGTTGTGGAGGTGCTGCATGCATATGTTAGTCTTGACGTGCAGAAGCGCCGTCTCTGTACTATGCAGAGGGCGTTACTAATATGAGCATTGATGCATCTAAAAAACATATTTCTCGATCAGTTTTGAAATGAATGGAATATTTGCGACAGGACAATAGTTTTTCATAACATTTGGATCTAGAAATTGCTTCTTTATCAATGGGTTAATAGTAGCTTGCGTGAGAGTGTCTGGAAATACCCCTGTGGTAAGAGATACATTAATATATAATACGGTGGATTATAGGTACGGAACCAGACATATTTTGCTTGATATACCAAGTGGGTATTGGATCGAAGAGACTAGTTTCGTACTTATTGATAAGATCAACAACATCATCTTCATTAACAGGATCATAATGAGCAAGATTGCAAGAAGCAGTATTATCATACGATACATCAACAAAATAAAACCACGTGATTCGTGCTTGATAATTATTTATTGGTTAGAGCGTCGTGCTAGTATTACGAAGTCGCCGGTTCGAATCCGGTTGGATGCACTGTTTTTTTTCAATGTCTATGTGCACTCTGGGGACGGATTAAAATGTGTTCAACCTAATAACCCAGAGAACTAAGTGTAATAAGTTTCATACTTATGTGACGTGTAGGCCTATTTGTTATAAATTTGCAGTTCTGATGCCTTCCGCTAAGAATGCACGTACGAACATCATTCAAACCTAATACCTAGAGATTTATATCTTCCGCTCGTCTCCAACGTGCCTCTTTAGCTCAGTTGGATAGAGCGTCGTGCTCGTATTATATTGGCGATGAATGTATTTACAATTTGTGTTTTTTTTTTTTTAATGCAGAAAAATTGTTCCAACGTCATGTATACGTATCATAGCACTCATTATAATTATTATACTGTTGTTGAGAAGAATTTACAGACAATACATGTATTTCTAGCGCTATGGTTTTACTACTGCAGCGCTATCAACTAATAATAATAATATTAAGGGGGTACTACACCCCTGCCCAATTTTGTGCCTATTTTTGCATTTTTCTCAAAAATTATAGCGCATTAGTGACAAGTAATATGTGTATATTATAGGGGCAAGGACTACAACTACTGCACTGGAAATTTTATTTCAGCACAGACAACAGTTGTGGAGTTACAGTCAAAAATGAGGAAAACCAATATTTGATTAATAAATCAATAACTACTTGCCTTGAGTTGCTGACTTTTCAGTGCAGTAGTTGTAGTCCTTGCCCCTATAATATACATACTTTACTCGTCACCAATGCACTATAATTTTGAGAAAAATGCAAAAATAGACCAAAATTGGCCAGAATAGTACCCCTAAAGTGATTAGTATAATAATATCTTAATATTCACAAGTTCAATATTGGAAACAGCAGAGCTTCAACGTTATACCGATGATGCTAATGAGATGACCTCTTAAAAGTTGTGATATTTGCTACAACTAATTAATGGATGGCAATTTGCTTTTTCACTCTAAGTTACGGAGAATCTCTGTTTGTGCACATTTTAATTACAAAAACAACACAAATTTACCTGCTACCATTATTTACCGTTAATAGGCCTAACATTGTAAACATCTCGTCTTTCTTAAATTTAGCAATAACCTTGACTCCGCAAACCGCTGTAATCGGTGACTACGTTGACATTGGCGGGGCAACAACTATTGACTTTGTGGACGGCGAGATTGTGCAAGAATTGTTCCTTGACTTAGAGACCGATGCACTCGTAGAAGGTATTGAATACTTTCAAGCTGTACTTGGAGCCGTGACTGTCGCTGATACTGCTAAAACAACAGTGGATCCTATGTTGAACACAGCTAACATATTTATCTTGGACTTGACATGTAAGTTTCAAACTAATAAATAAATAAGGACGTAATTTACAATTCTAAAATGTTTTTATTTTCTTGAAGTGATTCAGTTGAGAATCTGTAACGTTCAGAATACGCACGCAAATGTCTCAACACCATAAAATTTTAAAGATATACACTAATTAACTAATCGTCTATGTGGCTTTTCACCCTTGAAAAAACCCATTTAGGAAAGTTATTTTCGTATACAAAGTCATCTACATGTATTGATTGATGTTGTTTATGGAAAACCATTTCGTAGAGTGAATTTATTAAAGTGTGTTAAATGTTCGTGCTTTATTTATGTTTTTCTGTATTAACGTCAATGTGTATTTATCCGCCTCATGTATAGGTTGACGGACTGTCGTCAACGTTGAACCTCTATTGAAACGCGAAACATTTGCTAAGTTTAAATATTATGTTTACTAATTTTTTGAATATCTGGTAGAGTCAAACATAAAACTTGCATCTGAGCAAAATTGTTACATGTAAATACAAATCTTCTGCAATAACATTGTGAGCCGTTCTTACAAAACCCATTATATGTCGTTGAGATAATAGCCTTTAACAGAAACATTCATTGAACCAGATTGCGCATCTTTTAAAACAGACTTTTAGAGTCACTGGTTGTTATACCTGATCCCTATCAAAATTTAGATAATCCCTATTTAGTGATATGTAAATTTCTCAGAATTCCATTTGACACTATCAGGTTTCATTGTAAAGCTTATTTCAATTTTTTTTTATCTTTGCGGTTATATAAAATCAGAAGATGAAGTTGAATTCGTTTACTACATCTGCAATTAGCCATCTGCAATAAGTTATAATTGAGTTAAATTAGAAACGTGTCCTCAATGTCGCGTGAAACCTTGATTAGAGGGCCCTTTCTCAGCATGGCCTCCATATTGACAGTGACCTATTTTCCTATGCTACCATTGGTCAAAAAAACATAGATGATGAAACTATTATTTATTCGGTTGATTAATCAAACCGAACATTTTGATCAAAATCGGAGCATTTTTGCCTCTTTGACCTATGCAGAGCCCAAAACTAGGTAAACCTACATTAAACCAATCATTAGAAACATTGCTTTGTTCAATGACCTCTTGCAGAGTTATTGCCCGGGTACTATAAGTCTACCCTCTCTTTTTTGTCATGGCCCATGATCTAGTTTATGACAGCGAAGAGTAACATAGGGGGTATCATGAAAAAAGTTCCCTCAGACAATGGACTAAATCCTGCAAAATGCCAGTGGTAGAGAAAATTCATAAGTGTTTATTATTGATTTTACGCAAAATTGGTAGTACGTTTTATGAATAGAATACAGTGGTGGATTTCATTAGATTTGAAATGTTTTAAGACTTGGTGTTAATAAACATTGTCGACTTGCTTACATTTTGCGTTCTCCTTCATATTTTCCTTTCTTTAAATATTCCTTCAAATATGCAATTTAGTCAACTTGGACAAGCAAGCAAAAACTGTGAATATCGATCGATGTAGTCTTTACCTGTACAACACCGTATTGATTGCAATAGTATTCTTGATGTTCAATCATTCTTCCTTCACAGCGTATTTCTGGATAGAAGAAAAGCAGTTTATAGCATTTGAGGAAACCACGTTACCAGTTACATTTCACAGAGGTGGTTATCTTGGGCGAACGGATGTAATAGGTGTGTGACTATGGATTGAGTTTGCGCAATACTGAGTTCTTTTAATTGTTATGCACATGCGCTCACATCATGAGTACCGACGGCTTTTTCGATTGACTTTTTAAAACTGGTTTTAGGGCCATTCCAAGGGATGTCACAAAGAAAGGTAGCATCGAACTCTGTTGCAATGTGAACTAGATTATTAAACCATTTTGAATTGAGTTTTCTGGGACTTGATTTGTCGATAACTTAAGAATGCTATGAACACGATTACATGACAGAATCTGATTTAACCATGTTACATACCGTGACACCCCGTTACCACTGAAGCATTTTTTTTAAATAAAGGTCCGAAACCTAAGGATAGTTATCGTTAGAAGCGTTGCGCACTTAGGGCGTAGCGCGTATTTAGGCACAACGCGTTACACACAGAACGCCAACAACGACATATACATTGACTTTGCTAGACGAAATTAACCGCACTATTGGCCCTCCATGAGCCACACACAAACATGGCGGAGTCAATAATCTTTGGTTCTAATCAAAATGCCCCCGACATTTAATGTGTCCTGCTACTTTGGTGGGTCATCTTTAGGCGGGAACATTTTTGCAAACTTCCAACAATTCTCAGTAATAACAATCAACTGAGTCGATACAAGGTGTTCAAAGAATTGAGTGGAGGTAGAACTTGCAGATTGTAGGCACAGAAAATGAACCTACATACACAGAAAATGAACCAACATACAAACATCAAAAACCTTCTCAGCATTTACTATCAAATGAGTTTATGAATATTCCCGGGAAATATACAGACACCACTGAATAATCACAGACCATGTGAGAAATACGATTACTAACTTCTTATTGCATGTTGTAGGTTAAACATTTCTCATTTATCTACTATAATTACATAATATATTTTTTAAAAAAATACTGAACAAAGTTATGCTACAACTTTTTTGGAAAATTCAACTAAATTGCGCCCTTCTGCTGTGCTTTAACAGTTTGCACAGATAGACATAACAACTAGCACAGATGATTTTAACTGCTAAAATTAAAAAAAACAAAGTGAAAAGTCTGTGAATTCACAGCGCCCCCGAACTGATATAGCAGTACATAATGTAGGCATAGACAATGAGTCTACGTGCAATAACACAATCCTGCTGACAGCCTCGATGTATTATTTCATCACTTATATTAGAGGTGTCATATACCGATGCAAGGGCGACTGATCCTGAAGACTACGCTCCAGTCGGAGATGCTACCATCACCTTCAATGACGATGAAACTACTGCAACAAAGATGATTGACATTGAGCCTGATAATATTTTAGAATACAACGAGATGTTCTTTTTGGAAATCGAAATACCAGCCGGTTCAACTTTGTTAGATACTGCGAGACTTGATTCCCCATCTGTGTCAGAGGTCATCATAAAAGACCGTAAGTAGCATGATAAAAGTATTGCACAATTTGACTATCGTAGTGGAAACAAGATACCGTGATTTAGTTTTGACAGTACAAAAATTATAACATTTCTTATTGCTCTTTATTTAATATAATAAACTTACGTGCATTTCCATACATATTAACGGTATATTTGAGTTGTCCTATATCTGACAAGCTAAACATCAATTATATATTAGATGTGGTTCATGGCTTCAATATCATGAAATACCTACCAATAAATTTATCTAACCTATATTAATCCTCTAGCCACATGGTACGTATTTGACTGTGCAGACTTCACCGTTATTGAGTCCACTGGGGAAGTTAACATAATTATTGTAAGAAAGGGAGATCTCCGAACCGCGGGACATGTCTGTAAGTGTAGACCTTAGCTATAAAAGTGCCAAAGTCCAATTTTGGCATTTTGAGATATATATAGTAATCAGTTAAAGTTTTCAAAATATTGTAGTAAAAGGTATGAAAATTTAAGTTGACTCCCCCTAAACAGCATTTAAAATGATGAACTTGGTTTAAGAAAGTTTTCATTATATTTTCTGATCCCTACTAATTAGAGGTTAATAACTGCGCATCGGTTATTTGGAGGGCATTGTGAACAATCTAAACATTTTGCCTTTGGAACCGAGAAATATCTACGCCTCGAGGGATATTCCGAGGTCCAAAGCAAAATGTTTAGATTTTTCACAATGCCCGACATATTACCGATGCAAAGTTATTAATATCATTCATAAGCGTCACTTTGATCTTTACAAAATAACACAAAATTTTACTCAAAAGTTTGTAAAAATAAACAATTTTTACATCTTCCCTTTCCCAAAATCGATCAGGCTAAAACAAGACGACCAATATCAAAAGTGCGTATCAGAATATGTGCAAATATGGTAGCGCGCAACCAAAATACGGCAGCTAGCGCGCGCAGTTTGTTGGACGCACTATACGGCGCACGCAGAAGTCAATTGTGTGCGACATTGGAACAATTACGCATTTTGCGGTCAATTGTGAGATATTAATGATCTCGATTTGCGTTCGCGTTTTCACAAATAATACAATATGTGACCGTCCATGGCGGATGAGCCGTAAATTCCTCCCCCGGTCAATTTTGTTTTATTTCGTGTTTAAAAAATAAAAATCATAAACTTAAAAATGGTATATCATTTGACTTCAAACGATATCCAGAAGCGGAGTTATGGTTAGTTAAACTTTGCTCCTTCAACAAAATTATAGCTTTTTGGTTTCTATGTGTGTCTCTTTTTCCACATTGCTGGCAATAAATATCAAACAGTCATAATTGGCGGTCATTTCAAATAATCCCCAAGTCAACGAGGTTTAAGAAGGTTCTCTCATTGTTAATTGTTGGTTATGCATACCTATACAAATAACCCACCACTTGAAAAGGATTTTAGCAAAAGCAAACAAAGACCAGAGCTATTAAAAGTTCTAAAGCCATCTAAAGGTAGAAGGTTATTATCCACTTCAATAATAGGATTATTGATTGGTGTTGTGACTATCCAAAATAGACAGATGTCGCGCCAGCTTAAGTGACCGATGAATACGACCTTCGTACACATTTTACACCATAACTCAGAATACAATTTAGGGAATTTACGGCTCGTTTGTGCTGCCGGGTCACATATGATTGATTGAGTTTATTAATGAGGTTATGAATATCAATTCATAACCTAACGCTTAGACCGTCCCCACATAACAGGTAGCGAACCTCACTCGATTCTATATTGCTGTAGACTGTCCCTACATAACAGGTAGCGAACCTTACTCGATTCTATGTTCCTGTAGACTGTCCATACATAATAGGTAGCGAACCTTACTCGATTCTATATTACTAGAGACCGTCCCAACATGACAGGTAGCGAACCTTACTCGATTCTATATTACTATAGACCGTCCCTACATAACAGGTAGCGAACATTACTCGATTCTATATTACTACATGTATAAACCGTCCCTACATAACAGGCGGCGAACCTTACTGGATTCTATATTACTATACAGGGTGTCTCAATAAAAATAGGCCCTATGGAAATTGGTGCATAACTTAAAATATCGGCAGTAAAATAAAAAAAAATTCTTAAAGATTCAAAAACCATGAAGTGTATGCTTAACAATGGTGCAAACATGATCCAAATCCGCTCACACGTTACTGAGCTAATTAAATTTGTACAAACAGACACATTTTTGGACCATTCCAATGGGGTAATATACATAAACAGAAATGTGTAGTTTATTATAAAAGAAATTAAAGGAAACGCCAAGTGTTGCTGAGTAGGAGTTCAAAATCAATCAATCAATCGCCCAAAGAATGTTCTTCACACGTTTCTCTTTGGCTTAAGGGCTCGGATAGCAACGTTTGCGCAGTATTTTTTATGGGACCTGAGAGCACATCAGAAATATCGAATTGAATTTTGAATGCGGGGAATGTCCTTCTGATATCAAATATTTTTGTATTTTTTTGAAATTCGCGATATAACACACATTTTATGCAAATGATTAAAAGTTGATATTTTATTTTTTATTTTTGATATTTAACCATGCATCCTCCAAGTAAACTTCATAAATCTAATGATATGTACACCTTTCATATTAAAGATATCGAGTTTTTTTCCAAAAAAAGACCCATTTTTTGTGTGTTTTGTGTTTTTAGGGAAGAAATCTTTATCTTCAATATGAAAGGTCAAAATTTTCATATGATAGACGGCTTTTTGTCCCAGTTACATACACTTTAAGTATACGTACATATCATTAAATTTATACAATTTACTTCGAGGACTGTTAAATTTAAAAAATAACAATTTTTAATCATTTGCCATAAAATGGCATTAAATCGCGAATTTAAAAAGAAATTGATATCAGAAGGAAGTTTTCAAAATGCAATTCTACATGTATATGTCTGATGTGCTCTCAGGTCCCCCCAAAACACCTGAAAATGTCGCTGTTCATACATCTGTGTGGGGGTGTGTGTGGGGTGTGTGGGGTGTGTGTGTTTCCTGTGTTCCTCTGCTCCGCAAAAAGTCCAGCAAAGCCACTTTCAAAAGATAACAGCCCAATTCTTTCTGATAACAGCGATAACGACGAAAATATTTAATCATTTATTATAGGGATTGGAACACGAGATCGACTAACACCCGTTGAGTTAACAGCTTCATCAGACACAGACTTCACGCCTATCGATATGCAAGTCGACTTTGACCCAGGTCAGTCGGTGGAGACAGTTACCATAGATATAACTCATGATACGTTAGTCGAAGGAGATGAGCAGTTCCAGGTGTATCTTTACGATCCTGACACGGCTGAAGCACTGGGAGATTTACATAAAGCAATCGTGACGATATATGACGATGACGACTCATGTAAGTAGAATTATTGTTACAATTAAAAACAAATTGATTGAGATGAGCACGGATTATTATCATGCAATATCTACATTTTAATATTATGGTATATTAAGGGCAGAAAAAAGTCGTATTTACGCCGTTGAATCTTTCTATCTTTAATTACAGCTACATACTCGTTTAGGAGAGTGGTACATCACGTCACCGAATCTAGTGGATCTGTAATCATCACTCTTTTGCGTGACGGGCCTCTTGTTAGTGATACTGATGGATCTGTTGGTAAGACAAAACAAAACAATATAAACCATAGTGTGCCGAAATGTCTTATTTCCAGTGGCATAGCTCATTAATTAATCTAAAAATTTGACATCCAGTTGAGCAGCATGAGTTGGAGTACCTTAGATTCAAAGACCATTCGTTATTGTACAATGCTATTGGATTAAAGACATGTGTCATTCAAATCGCCCTGTTGAGATCATCTGGACGGCTACTTGGAGGTTTACTCCATACATTTTGGATGTTTAAAATCGTTAGCCGTATCACATACTGACGTATTCACCTAGGTTTCATTATCATATAGCGCAGTGATTTATAGTGCGCTACGCACCTGCACAACGCCTAGACGTTGATCCACAAGCCTCAGCACACTTTACAGGCGGTCGCTGACCACTACGGCCCCACATCATTCCATAAACCATGAAACAACAAATCTGGGGTTTTGCTGCTTCAAGAGCGCACACCCTAGACATTCCACAAGTAACCTTCGCAACCAGGATCAGCTCCCCGAGTTTCGTACGGGTTACAATGAGACAAATTAGCAGTAAGTTCCTTGTCCAGGGGAATTTCAAGCTTATTCAATTTTTTCCACGAGCGTACTAGGCACCGCCAGGTTCGAACCCGCAACCTCTCGCACCATAGTCGAACGCCTTATCGATTGAGCTAACTTGACTGCCATAGGACTTTTTTATTTTTCAGAGAAGAGCAGGTGGGGCAACTACTTGATTATATTTCTACATGTTTATACCACATACTCTGAAAATTTTTGAAAACTAGCGTTGGTCAGTTTTTTAAAATCACATTTTTGTTCCTAAAATGTGGGTTATAGCGCCCTTAACGGGCACTCTCGCCATAGGGCTACATGTAAAGACCAGTTATAGGAAAATGGCCCTAAAATAAAACTGACTCGTTCATTTTTTCCTCAAATTTTGCATATTATGTAGATTTAACATCTGGAATGTAATGCAAGTGGTGTCGTTGATGCTCTTCTAAATTCATTTATAAAATGTCCGCCCCAGACCAAGGTGTATTCGACATTTTTAACATTTTTGATAAAATTGGAACTTATATTTGTTATGTTTTACTCTATATATACGTCAAAAACCATGCCTCAAAGTGGCTTAATTAGTAGGATATTAATTCATATAATTATGTCGTATTTGCAAAACCTTGAAATAATTTATTTGTATCACGTAACGACGTATTTGCCGATCATCAATACTGCGCAAGTCCATTATGTCGTATCTGCAATTGGGAAGAATTTACCGTTTTCACATAGTGACGTATTTACGCGACGTATTTGCGCGACTTGAACGGTAAAATTGTTTGTTTTGTCCTTTTCACATAGTGACGTATTTGCGCAAATGCTCCACATAGTGACGTATTTGCACGACGTATTTGTAATTTAAACGGCGAAATTGTCATTAGTACTTTTCCCATAGTGACGTATTCTATTTAATATTGATTTTTGTAGAATAAGTTAACCTCTGAGAGTAATAAGTGAATAACATTGAAAATATGATATATTTGCATTACATTTAACCAGGTTTTAATCGACAATAATATTTTGGTCAAGAGTATGCAGCAAATGAAAATCGCTAAATTTTCAGTTCGATTGTCTGGAAATGCGTATTTTGCAAATACGTCAGTATATACGGCCGACGTTATACTTTGTTCAGCTCGTAATTGACGGACGATTAATATCAAAATATCTTATTTTGAGAATTTTCTTCACCAGAACCATCACGAATTATCCTATACTTTCTCTACATTCATTAACACACAAAATCAGCAAAATGAAGACCAGACAGGTCAACAATAGCACTCTTAACGTGGGTATACGGCGTAGTGATAAACGCCTAACATTTCCCGCCTTTTACGAGCTGATCAAACAATACCGCTAATTAATTCATTTTAATCTATTGACACATTCTTTGCTACAATTACAGATATAAGCACTGTAGACGGCGTTGATAGCAGATTCCTGACAGCTGAAGATGGTACAGATTTTGTCGGTTTTGAAAGTGAAACTATCAAGTTCCCTGCCGGTAATCGGATTGTACATCACACCATTAGTCTCGCTGATGGCGTAGACGTTGACAAACAAGAATACTTCGAAGTATGTATGTCTAACCCAACGTTTGGAACCATCGATCCACCAGAGTGCGCTATTGTTTACATTGAAGACGACGATTGTAAGCAAATATTGTGTTGATATTCTCATTACCTTACACCCGCCTTACACATTTACATCACAAGTTGAGTTTCTCTGAGATTTCCTATCATTCACTGAGGTGATCATAAACAGTTATAACCAGATGCATGATATAAATGAGTCCATGGTTTTTTTTACTTACGATAACCATATTTCGTCGGCTGTATTCCATAGTGGCGTATAGTGATTTTTGGTCATTTTTTTGAAAATTGGCACATATGTTTTTTAATGATGTTCTCTTTCATTTTTTCTAAGTCTCATCAGTCATAATTAGCTAATTAATTAGTAATTAATTAATTAAATGTGGCGTATAGTTACAAAGTGACATTTTTTGTATTCCATAGTGGCGTATCGACCATACGCCACTTTTTATACACATTTTATAATTATGAAATATCGGCAAAAATGAAAAACATCGTATGTCATAGTGGCGTACGCGTATCGGACCTATACGCCACTATGGAATACGAACGACGAAAAGTAACGCCATAGGGATTACACGGCGACCGAGGTGGCGTACGGTTAACGTAAGGTTAGGGTATTGCGTTTTGTTCGTTTTCCATAGTGACGTATAGTTTTATTGTCAGTTTGCCAGCAATAGTATGTATTTATTTCTTTTGAAAAATATATAACAATAAAATCTATTTAGTTTACTACAGAAATTTCACATCATTTACAAAATATAATGAATGTCTGATTTACACAACTCGATTTTAAATTGGCATTTCTTCAAACCCGATTTTCTCGAAAAGTTGTTTATTCGCGGCGCCCCACTATACGCCACTATGGAATACGGACGACGATTTAGTCTTGACTTTCTAATAGAAAGTCACTTGAGGTATTTGGTTGTCAATGGGGTATTTCAGTTGAAGCCTTTACATCCCGTATGGAAGACATGGACCTAAACTTCCACATAGAAAGTGTAAGTTTCAAATGAAATGGTTTCCCTTCACCCCTCTTTGTGGGAGATTAAGACCACCAATTTGGCTGAATAAAAAATTATATATATAATATATCACATTATATTCTTAAAAACACTTGTATCCTAATGATATCTACGACCGTTATAGTAGTACAGAGCAATTGCCTGTAATATTAATTTGTACAATAAGTAATCTTTTAAAGTATGAGTTTGCATTTTAAAGTACTTCATCACCAATTTCTATCATTTACAGCTGTGTTCGGATTCGATAAACCCGTCTACTATGTAAAAGAAGACTCATCTGTTACGGTTAACATCGTTCGTCTTGGCTGCCTTAAAGTTAGGGGCAGTGTTGGTATGTACAATTTGTTGATGTTAAAGTCATACTTTAACTTCATGTGACTATTAAAAGTAAAGGGTAACACCATATCATATTAAATGACTACACCCAAAAGAATTAGTGGGTTTTAGCGGGTTCGCCGTTCGACAAACTTAGAACTGTCAAGCTTTCGTCAGGAGTAGCTCTAGCTCCTGACGAAAGCTTGGCACTTCTATACTTGTCCGACGGCGAACCCGGTAAAACCCACTAATTGTTATAATTCCCGTCGTAAAAGCATATCCCACAATTTACACCCAAAAGTTTAAGAAGCCTTCGATGCTGTTGAAGTAGACATGCTGTTGGCCAACTTGACATATATTTTTGTCATAAAGCAAAATGGAGCTAATAAATATACCTAGTATATATTGGTCCCGTTAAGGATTTTTTTTCAAATCGAAGATATAGTGAAAGAATGCTCAACCTGCACTAACTGTCAGGTGTCATAAGTGTACAGGAAAGGCTATTGTATATAGGGTCATTTTCTTAATTGTAGCCCTACAATCATTATTAATGTAGGTACACTCTGGCACACTAATTGTAAATCGCAGCCCCTCTCCCCATCTCCCCAAATTCAATGTTGATGAAAGCAATTTTGACATTGGGTTATCCAGTCCCCACAACATTGGTTGAGGGGGAATGGGTTTGTACTTCTCATCACACATTTAAACCAATTTCACTGGCTTAGAAAAGCGGCAATGAAGACATTTAACAGATTGACAAAGTGTGCCAACCATTTTCTTCCTTGATTGTCTGAGCAATCTGTTAAGACAAATCTATTTTGCTTCACAGTTTTAGAGTGGAATGACATCTAGCTTGTATCAAATTTACAACCACACTATATTTTTATATCATGTCTAAAGAACCGAACCTAAAAGTATCTGGTCAATGATTATTGAAGGAGTGTCGATATTTTACTATGTATACTGGTATTGTATTAATGTATCACTTTTATTTATGTTACGACTAATAACGAAGCTATTACACTTTATTTTTTAACGATTCTTCTCCACCTGTTGTTTTTAGTTATCAGTACAAATGACGTAACTGCGTTGGCGGATGCCGACTATAGATTCATAACCAACAGACCTCTATCTTTCGACGTCCAGCAAACACATCATACTCTCGAAGTTTTAACGTCGTCCCCTGACTTTCGCGTTGAAGGAGAAGAACGTTTCGAATTGTGTCTAAGTAATCCTGTTCAAGGTGTTTTAGGACTTTATGGACTGATTCGATGCACGACCGTTGTCATAGAAGATTGTGATAGTAAGTTAGCCCGTGTGCGTATAAATATTCTATTGACTGTATGAAGATTTTATCCACGTTCCTCGTGACTTACAATTGTCACACTTATGTTATAATTTGTCGACTTCATTCTATAGTTGTGTAATGTGGGGCACCGTGAATAAAAAACTTTCTGAGAAAATTAAGTTTGAAGAAATGTCAATATAAAATCCAGTTGTACAAATATATTATGTATTGTTATCTTTATATAATAACTTTCAAAAGAAAAAAATAAGATATATTAATACTGGCAAATTGAAAACAATACGTACGAGTCAATGTGAAAAATACTCAAAACACAAATACATAACCCTACGCCACCTCAGTCGCCGTGGAATCCCAATTGCGTTTCTTTACATCGGCATCATTCCATAATGGCATAAGGTGACCTTACGCCACTGTGGAATGAAACAAGGTGATAGCTATACGCCAAATTAAATTATTTGTTAACAAAACTTGACTGTTGAAAAAGTAAAGGGAACATCATCAAGCACATATGTGCCAATTTAAAACAAAAGAGACCAAAAAACAGCTTACGCCACTATGGATACAGCCGACGAATTTGGTTGATTTTTCACAAACATTAAAGTTTGATCAATGTTCAGTTACACCGATACTATACCGAAATCTGGTTCCAACAATTTGCATATAATGTGAAGTCGCATTTTTGACATTTCATGATATGAATAACAAATGTGAGCACAAGACAATAACCTTTAAAATGATGCCAAAAGTATAAATAGTACCAATACTTTTCAAGATATGGATAATTTTGTAAATGAAATAATACCTTGATAGTTTTGTCAAATTGCTATTCTGAGTAGTGGAACAATTAGTTTCCGGCCTTACACAGGATAGTTTAACTGTTATTTATTGAATAAATAAACCTCTTTTTAAGAAGTAAGTTCAAGAATTTGAAAGTCCATTAAGTCCCAAAGTAAAATATCATGAATTTAAGAATTCCAAAACTTGATTTTTTATGGGAATGTCATCTTTAAAGACCTATAACTCAAAAACATGTCTGATGACTTGTTCTTTTTTTTTTTGAGCTGGTCACATATTAAAATAAATCTCATTTATTCGCCATTTCCTTTTTTGTAGCTGAAGTCATATTCGGGGACGTGACATACACAGTAAACGAAGGTGTTGGTGTTGTAACTGTCAAAGTTGTCCGAAGAGGATATCTCAATAATATCGTCAGTGTCGGTAAGACAAACACTGATTAATAAAACTCTTAAATCATGTTAATCCTCAGCGATTGCTCCCTGATGAAAGAGATGACGAAGTTAAACCGTACTTACTAACAAATAAGCATTTGGTACATATTAAAACTTGGGATAACTAATTTGATTCAGGCTGAATTATTTTGTTCGACCATGCGAGCTTAGCAGATATCGCATTAGCTGGAGCAGTGCCTCCGTGGCCTCAGATTTATAGAAGTTCATAACGGTCCTTATACTGTTTCTTCATTGACAAAGGGTTGTGCATATTGACATATCTACCGACCTCTAGCCATCATCAATTATTTGTATGTTAGATAACTATCGGTGGCGTAGCGTCATGAGGGTGCCTCCCTCATCGATTTTAAAAAATAGAACATCCTGTGGGAAAAACAGCTTTACCCCAAAGTCAGCCCGGTGCCCTCCTTCAAAGTCGGTGCCCCCATAGGTTGACTCAAGCTACACCACTGATAATAATAAATATTATTACGTAATCACACCTCATTTAAAATATATTGTTTCCTGTATTTGTTCAAAAAGGCAAATAACAGTTGCATATTTCTGACTTCTGGTTACTTACATAATTATTAAAACATTAGATGGTAAATGCTCCTGATGTTGAGCCCGAACTTTTACCTCTCTGAGCTAACATCATCTTTAGCAGTAGCCTGAATCCTATAATACAGGTCTACAAATTTACGACAGGTTTTACAGTGCGGTATGGTATGGTATGGTATGTATTCCCGTAGGATTTGTTTGCTAAAATTAATTTTGTTGGTGTTTTGGTTTCTATAGGGACCAAACTGTCAGAAAATGATGGGGTTCAAATTTTCACATCCCTTCTTCCTGGGGGGTCACCTCAATTTTGGCCCCCTTAACCTATTTTTGCACCTATTTCTGCCATTTGTTAACGAATTTTAATAATGTTTGAAACTTTTTTGTATCTTTTAAGGTATACTGAATATATTTACTATACTTTCTAAGCCACTTTCAGTATCTTTGTACCCATTTATATGGTCCTTCTTCATCATTGGACCCCTAATGGTCCAATTCACAAAGTCAGATTTTTGGTTTATTGGTATTCTCAGTTTCAATGACAGCCAGAATGGAGTCAAGTGACTCTCAAAGTGGAATAAACTAGCACTGACTCTCAAAAGGAGTCGCCTGACTGTCACAAGAGAGTCAGTTGACTCTACCCGTGGAGTCAATTGACTCTACCTGTGGAGTCGCGCACGACGTGGTAGTTATTTAACACTGACTCTCAAAAGGAGTCGAACTTGACTTTTACTACAGAGTCAATTTTCTCTACCCATGGAGCTAATTGACTCTACCTGTGGAGTCATCTACACGGTACACGTGTATTGCTGTGGTAGTGGCCATTTTGCATTATATTGTTGCTGTTTGCTGCTGTTCAGCATGCTGGTCATTCGCATGGTGTATCATATGTTGGTGTTTGGTGTGATGTGGTATTTTCATGCTGTAGGCTATTAAAATTAGGAACAAAAAATAGTCGGCTGCCTTGGATTATTAGAAATCTTCCCATCAATTTACTTTCCTCAAGCAACTTGATGAACTTGTCTCCAGTTCGAAAAGGTCGTTAACTTTTGTTTGTTTATTTATTTATTTTTTGACGAGTTGTTAGGCATAAGCCTTTATTATACATATTACGAAAACCACATATTATACATATTTAAATCATTAAATCACACATTTTCAGAACACAAAGATTATTGCATTTCACTTTATAAAATATACAAGTATACGAAATTAAGTTGAACAATTAGATATATTGCGAATTTTGAGTTCATTATCAAACAAAAAGAGAAGATTGGGGTGATTACCATATCTATGTTTGCTAATACAATTACATAGTTGACAAACAAGTTGTCTTTGCCGTGTGAACCATGTTCACCAAACATGACATTTTTAACATTGAGAGAGATGTTATGTTGGATATTCAAAGATATCACTGTTTTGACTTTATCCCAAATGGGATTGCATTTTTTGCAATAGTAAAAGAAATGATCAACATGATCAATAACATTACAGGTTTCACACGTATTAGAATTTTCTTTGCCCATTTTATACAACATTGTTTTTGTGGGGTATATGTTGTGAAGAATCTTCCAATTAAGAGAAATCAGACGAGCTTCTTTAGTGCATTGGGGGACATTATTCCAAATAGAATTCCAGTTAAAATGATACCTGGGGAATTTGTTCGCCCAGAATTTGTAACACGTTGGGATGGTATACATCGACCTGATTTTAATTTCTTAAAAATCTTTAGCGATGCATTTTTTTTTTTTTTTTTTATTAAAAAAGATGTCAGAGCGTTCTTCACAAGGCATAGGATGAGTTTTCAAATCTTTAGGAAGAGCATTATGAACATCAAAGTAATCAATGAAGACCCTTGGATTTTGAGGGATACGACGCTGAATATCTTGAACAGAAAACATAGACCCTTGATTGTCAAAGAGATCGTTAATTCTTATGAAGCCTGCTCTGATCCAGTCATGCATAAACAGTGATTTACTGTTAAGTTGAATAGCATTGTTGTGCCATATTATTTCAGTACCAGGCATATCAGTAGAAAACGGGACTTTCCAGGTATTTTTTAATTCTATTGTTTTAGTGTGACTTATGACGTAATCATTGCCATCTGTTGTTTATAGTAAAAATAGTTTGTTTATAGTAACCAAACATTTGTTTGTCACTGACCATTATATCCAGGATTGATTCAATATTGGGGGTATTATGAGTACATTGGGTATAGCCAGAAAATATCAATATGGTTTATGGGAGTAGTGAGTTACTCCTTTATGCATCTGATCAATGATAGGTAAAAAAGTACTTACTATCCAATATTGTTTGTCACTGACCATTAGCCTATACCCCAGAATTGATCATTATTGGGATATCTAGTAATTGCAATTGGTATATCCAGAAACATCAATATGGACCAGTGAATAACCCTTTTCCTCTATCTAATCAATGTTAGGGGGTAATAAAAAAACAAAAACAAAAAACAAAAACAAAAAAAGCAACTTTATTTTTCTCCTATCTGATCAATGATATATAAAAAAACAACTTAATTATTGTACTATTTTGTGTGGAAAATGATGTTTTTTATTATTATTATTGTGTGTGTGTGTGTGTGCTACTAAATATTTATATTTGTTTGTAACGTTGCTAAGGATGCCTCTCACAGTAAATCACAATAAAACTATTATTTTAGGCATCTTCAAATCCAGACATTTTTACTTGCATTTTGCATCTTGAAGGAGTAAAGTAGACGGAGCTGAAATGACCTAAGTTCTGTCAAAATGTCGGAGTAGCAGATGCGAACATTAATCGAAATATAAGTTTGAACGTATGGACAGTAAGATGAAATTTGTGAAAGATGGAAAAGTGTGTCGATGTACTTTCTGTGATCCATATTATGGTTGTTACGGTAGTTTAATGGATATGAACATGGACTCGGTGAAAGAAGCCAGAATGCCCCAGAATTTCCTTACCATTTTGGAACAGTTATTAACAATGACGTGTGCTTGAAAATTCATGAATGGGAAACGGAATCTAGATCTCTATCCACGATTCATCCAGACATGTTTTTGCTAATCGCATTGATAAAAATGCACCCTCGATTTTATTTTTTTTTAAAGAAAAGGGATAGAGAACAGTTTAAGCCTCAAAGTGGAAGAAGAATATACAGAAGGAAAAAAATAAGAATCTTACTTTTAAACAGAAGTTGTGGTCCCAGGAACAAAAACAAACTGGTACATCATCATTCCAATTTTCCATGGATGAGAAAAAAACTCATTCCTGATTTGTCTGGTAGATGAGATGTGTGGGTCAACGTTAAGTGAAGTGATCGAGAGCAAAGAAGGGTATCCGGTAAGTTCCAAACGTATTTTTCACATTGGTAATGTGGTTTAATGAACATCAAATCCTATTTATAATTTGGTTTCATTTGGATATAAACAATGACAAATAAACCCAAATTTACAGGAAAAAAGACTTGATATTCTGTCAAAATACAGCAGATCGAGATGAAGTATGAGATTGTATCGTCAACAATGCAATGTAGATAGTCCTAATTTCCCCAAAGTGAAACAAAATAATAGCGTGTATGCAGCACATCCAGAAAACATGTCTGTATTCTTGTATACCTTAGCATGTTATGTATTAGGTGGGTTGCTATGGTCTATACTGTTACAGATACATTATATTGTTATGTAATCATAGTCATGATAGTGACCACAAGAAATCAATCTTTGTATATTAATGCATTAAACACAGGGAAAATGGATTGATTGAATCTATACAATTTACATAGTGGTTATTTCAAAATTCTTAAGGTCTATATACTTACATACATAAATGGATATAAAACTTTATAATGACTATAGGCCTATGGTTCAATGAACTATCATGTACATGTTAAATATGTTGGAACCCCCCTTAAGATCTATATCTGTTTATATTATATATACGGTATGTATAATTTTAAGTTATAGTAATTTATTAAATGATTAATTACAGATCTTCTTAGAGGTCATAAATGTGAATGCTAATGGCACCGAAGTTAGTATAAATAATTAGTGATGAAAGTGAAAACAATGATATGTGGGAAAAAAGACCAAAGTGGAAAACAATAGCTACCGGACGCATAGATGTAGTCACCAAGCAGAAAAAACAGCAGTGAATGGAAGGGGCAGTAGTGAAAGAAAATCAAAGTGAAAAACCAAAATAGCTGTTGGTCATGTATAGGTGGAGCCTCAAAACATAACAGAGCGATATAAAAGATGTCAATGAAATGCTTGTATGAATGAGGAATCAAATGGCATACAATGGGGAAAAAAAGAACAATCACTCACCCAGGATGTATGGCATGAAGTTGTGTGACTGTTATATTGCTGATATTATTTAAATGATTGTTTGTAGTTACAATACATAAGGTAACTGTTCACTATCGGTTGTTTTGCAAAGTGATGAACAGTGACCCTTCACATTGCCTTACAATATACATATATATATGAAATTATTTTTGACCAGTATCATTTCAATTTATCAATGGTATACGACAGGGTTGCTACAATGACTGCTAAAAAGTCTAACTCCATTTTGCATTATTGGAATGCAACAAATATTTCAGTTTCTTACCATACTTGAGAGCACGTCATAATTGTTCGAATTATGATGAATTAATCATAGATGAAGGATTTTGGGAAGATGAATAGATATCGAAATTTATATTATAATTATTGGTTGCATATCATTATGTATGATTTTTGTTTTAATTCTCCGTACTCCCAAACTCATCCCTCCTGTTTTTTATATTTTGTTCTTACACTTCTACATGTATGTTAAAACAATAATGTAAAAAAAATAACGTAAAAGATTTTTTTTTGCAAGAATAAGAAAAACATGTCAAGTTAAAACAATCGTAACAAAACAGTTACGTGTAATATTGAAACATGAAAAAAAATTATAAGATTGATAAATATTATATTTAGATAAAAAGTGAAACACAAAATGAGAAACAAATAAAATTTAATAAAAATGTAATGAGTACAACATGTAACAAAAAAAAAGGTGTAGCAAAAATGGAAACACATTAGTTAAGATAATATAACAAACGAAAAGGGCAACATTAATTTGTAGCATTAAAAAAGGATGTAACAAATAATTTGTGTTTGTAAAGTAAAAGAAATGATAAAAACTGCTTAAAAAGAATAATAATTGTGTATAAATGATATTAAATATAAAGCGTGTGTGGTTATCAGCAATGATATTTTGTTGCATGCATACAAGTAAATAAAAAACAAGCTTTGTGTCATGAAGCATGGATCTATAATAGCCTATGCATTTTTGTCTAATAATATAGATATCAAAGCAATTAAAATACTCTCATTACAAAAGTGAAATAGCAAGCATTTTTTTCTTGAAAATCATTCACATAAACTTACCTACATGTAGTCCGTCTATTACACTTAGTATGCTGAATGAGAAACGCCCATTCACATAGAATTCTAAGCAGAATAATTGCCATAATAAACCTATATCCATGTCTACTCAAAATATTAAAATGATTTAAGTGGCAATAATCATCTTTATTTGAGCTGTGGAAATACACTTTGCATCACCAGTATTTATATTATATCAGCACCAAACTAATATTTCAAACCCTTCTAAAACAGGGGATTGGATTATAAATTCCACAAACTCCTGTTCATAACATACTGCTATGATTCTTTCACACTCGTTCGACTAGCCTTTTTTCATCATCTAAACAAAGGTTACAATGAGCAATTGAGTAACAAATTGAGCAGCAAAACGAGCAAATGAGTAACAAATTGAGCAGGATGAGCAGCAAAATGAGCAAAGGGATAACAAAATAAGCAGGATGAGTAGCAAAACGAGCAAATGAGTAACAAATTGAGCAGGATGAGCAGCAAAATGAGCAAATGGATAACAAATTGAGCAGGATGAGCAGCAAAATGAGCAAATGAGTAACACATTGTGCAGTTGGAGTAGCAAAACGAGCAAATGGATAACAAATTGAGCAGGATGAGTAGCAGCTTGAGCAAATTAGTAACAAAATGAGCATGATGAGCAGCGAAATGAGCAACATATATGAGCAGAATGAGCAGCTATAAAGAAACTATAAAATCTGGTTTTCCTTATGTTTCTAATCATTAAGTTCTGAACTCTCAAAGAATCAACATGAATGCCTTATCAGCTGCCGGTAAACCCCATGCTTGTTCCTTGTGCGACAAAATGTTTGCTCGCCAGTTCAATCTGAAGCGACACAAAGAAACTGTACATGCTGTTGAAGAGTCTGAAAAATACGAAGATGAAGATTCTGAAGTAGATGATTCAGAAACTGAAAATTATCTAGGAGATAATTTTGAGTCAGACTATTCTGATTCAATATCTGAGGATTCAGATTCCAACAGGAAAATAAAATCTGAATCATCTGATGAAGAGATGTCTGGTGACGAGTTTGAAGACAATGCTGCATATCAAGAATTGTATCAGCAAGCATTTGAAGAAACGCAACCGATAAGGGATGAAAAATACCAAAAGTATATCAACCAGGGTATGGATGAAGAACAAGCAAATGAAAAACCTTACATTAAAACTTTGTGGGCACTTCAGCGGACCTTTTTTAACAATTACATGACATATTTGTGGCGTAATATTCATCTGAAAGACGATGAAACTCACCAGGAGATTATGGATGATCTTGAAGAGAAAATAGATGGTGACTTGGACATACGCAAAGCTCTGAACATGATGAAGAGAGTAATAGCTAAACATCGGAGCAAATTTGATGGTCTTTTCGTTTACGATGACGGGACGGATGAAGGAATGGAAGAGGATGATCATGAAGACAGCGCTTGAAAAAAGGAACCAAAATTACTTTACCAACACCACCACCACCACCACCACCACTAAAGTACTTAACACTATACTGTAAAATAAATACCAATGCTGTATATAATTTAATACTTATAATAAAGTATATTTAATATTAATTCTGTACATGAAACCATCATGTGATACAAATAACCTTTAAAAGTCTATAATAAAAGCATTGTATAATGCGAGACATTTATCTTCTTGTACTGTACTGTGTTGTTGTTACTATTTGGATCTATTTTTTATAACACGTTTAGGATTTAGGCAATGTATTCCATATTTTCAAATATCACACATAAGGTATCATTTTCACTTCACATTAGCAACTTAACGAGTTAACAACAATAAATGTACATAACTTAGGCTGCAATACCCTGCTGGATTCTCTATAGTCAGGGACTAACTTTTGAGGAGAGCGAGAGCAACCACTCTCTACTGCTCTCCTTAAATTTGATATTGGAGAGTGATTTTTAGCTTGATCATTCTCTCTTTACATTCTATTGTAAATGCTCTGAACAGCTTTCCTTGAAGACTCCAGAAGAGCTATTTAATGCTCTCCTGCAAATTCCAAAAGACAGTGCCTGTATAGTAATCCCTTAAAAATATTGGAGGACATTTTAAATTGATTTGGGCGGTTAACGTATACAATTACAAATAAGTATATTGGCCCCGTGAGTACCATACTTGACTCAGTTGACTGCCGGCTACTGCACCTGATGTACTACTGCTCTTGCGCCCTGGTTTCTTGACCCCTGTCCCTGACCACACCCATTAATATAGAGAAGTCCAATCTGAGAGTAATATGACTTGCTGCATAATCAAATACTGAACATATAATCTAGTGGACAAAAATATCTTTTATCTGTATAGCATTAGCAAGAAATACTTTATCAGGGATATGAGACAAAATATCCCTGAAGTTATACACTTCAAAGATTTTGTAGTATAATATTTTAACATAACAATTGTTTGATATATATGAAAGTATGAATTTGTGGTAATAAAATAGACAACAGGAAAACAAGAAAAACAATGGAATGCTGATTTAATTCTTTATTCATCTGAGATTTATTTTGCATAAGGAATTCTTACAATATTTGGACGTAATATTTTTAGATGGCAAAACATATTTCTGAACCTTAAAAAGCATCAAACAGAATGTATTTCAACATGTATCTGGTCAATAATATTATCTTATTATACAAGGTATGGTTAGAGACCTCTTATTAGAGGCATTAATGGTAACACACTCTGTCTTGATTTGTGCATATAACATAACAGCTAGCTCCATTCAAGTTCCAATGACATGATTTCAGACAATATCAGTGACTATAATAATTAATGTTAGTCGTTTCTTCACTGAATTCACTGAAAAGTAACTTGCATATATCATAAATGCTAATGCATAGTAAAAATCATTGTTTCCAAAATGAAGATATGACACTCTGCTCACACATGGTATGCTACTTTGCATGTCCAGAAAACAGTATTTAAGCAAGCAGTTCCTTGTTAACAATATCAGCTCCTGGGAAAGATCAGTTTGTTGCGACAAATTTAGCGACATCTATACTTGGACCAGTCAGATCTATGAATACCCCTATGTCTCTGTTTTTGTAATTGTCAATTGATCTGGCATTGGATGAAGGCAATATATACATAATCTGCCACTTTTAATAACAAAGATCGTAGAAGAATACCAAGTCAGGTACTCTGAGAAGCGATGATAAGCTTAAGCTGACTGGAGAATCACACAGATCTAAGTATCTTTTCAGTTCCAGTGTCAAGAATTGTCTCTCATTTTAGTTAGTCTTTCGACTGAAACGTTTTGTCAGCCTGTCCACTTTCATGCGTGCTGCATGCACTGCCTCTGCTTCTGATAAGTAACCACTTAAGTGACTTCCAAGATGCATAAATCGCATCTGTGCAGGTCCGTGGAAATATTCCTTGCCGTTGCGATACTCCTTGTTGCTCAATTTTGCACACGATTCTGTTACTGTCTCGTCAAAATCAATCACCTTAGGATCAAGTTGCAAAATTTTAGCTGACTCCAGGAATATAGCTTGTACATAGCTCAGGTCAAGTTTATCTAGGACTTCCTCGTAGATTATGTCAAACAATGGATCCTCACAGGCTACACAGATGTGCTGCAATTGACTCGGATTATCTACTTGATATCCGTTGCGCCGTTCTTTCATCAATGCATCCGAACTTTGTTCTAGCTCGTCGCCGATTATGTAGTTGAGCAGGTATTGTAGTCGACGCATCGGTTACTCAGTGGTTGCTTGTCTCGACTGACACTCTTGCCATAAGTAAACCTCTGTTTCACTGTCCCATCCGTCACTAGCCATCTGACCTAGATAATTATTAGTCTTCTCTAGACAGAAATGATGAAATGCTGGAGATGACAGATAAACTGTACTCTACCAGATGCAAAATACAAGTGAAAATATCTTGATTGGAAGATGTCTCAAATAATAGTGATACCACTTTTTTTTTTTTTTTTTTTTAATCCGAGTTTTATTGTGTTTTACTGTAAGGGCGTTCTTAGAAACGGTTACTCACCACTCCCATAAACCATATTGATAATTTCTGGCTATACCCAATGTACTCATAATACCCCCAATATTGAATCAATCCTGGATATAATGGTCAGTGACAAACAAATGTTTGGTTACTATAAACAAACTATTTTTACTATAAACAACAGATGGCAATGATTACGTCATAAGTCACACTAAAACAATAGAATTAAAAAATACCTGGGGAGTCCCGTTTTCTACTCATATCAATATCCTGTTTGTAAACAACCGGTTTTGTGTTAAACCAATATTTGATTACAGATGAGTAAAACTTGGGTAACTTATAAATGATATTGACACAATCAATGCCCATGGTTTTAATAGAGCAGTTACATTTAAAAAGGTCTGTATTAAGACCAATCTTAGACACATGATATAAAGCAATATTTTTCCACACAGCAACCTCATTATTGACGGGTTTCTTTATCCAAGACAACATGTTACATGAAACATTTTTATTCCTCCCATATCAAAGTCAGAAATGATTGTTCTGCGTTTTACCGCTTCAGCTCTATTCCAAACAAATTTTATGAACATGTTGTTGATTTTTGTCACCACTTTGTCTGGAATAATAATCGTGGAAGCAATATATGTGAGCTGTGATGCTAAAAGAGATATGACAATTAAGTTTCTACCAATCATTGATAATCCTCTCATTTGCCATGCACGGATAGAACTCTCGACTTTTTTAATTTTTTCATCCCAGTTACAATTGATTTTTTCAAGAGGAACGTTTGGGCTAAAGGTAATACCAAGGATTTTAATAGTATTATCTGGAGAAAGCTTCCAATTAACATTACCAATTTTAAAATCGTTGTTTTTGAGAGAACCAATCCAGATGGCGTCACATTTATTGTAATTCAAACAGAGACCAGATAGAAGCGCAAACTTATCTAGAATGACTAGAGTATTTTGGAGTGCTTCAGCAGAATTGACAAATATTGTTGTATCATCAGCAAAGGCTGAAATGTTGACTTCGTTGCGACCATATCCTTCTATAGGAAGTTTTATACCTCTAATAGATTTGGATTGGCGAATTTTACATGATAACAGTTCCACACTTAGAACAAAGAGCAATGATGCAATCGGGCATCCCTGTCTTACACCGCGTTCGACTTCATAGAATTTAGAGATATGCCCATTGTTTATGATACAATTTGATGTGTTTTTAAAAATGACAGAAATCCATTTTATAAATGATTCATAAAAATTGAACTTTCTTAAAGCATACAAGATAAATTCACGTTCAATTGTGTCGAACGCTTTTTTATAATCAACACATAACATAATACCAGGAATGTCATTATCATCAACATAACGTAAAACATCTTCGATTAAACGAATGTTATTATGAATACTACGACCTTTTACAAATCCATTTTGATCATTGTTGACCCTTAAGTACTTTTTTCAATCGAGCAGCAAGAGACTTTGTTACAATCTTGTAATCGATGTTAAGAAGTGTAATTGGACGCCAATTATCGAGCCTATCACGAGGCAATCCTTGCCTTTGTGAACAGGTCGTTAACTTGAGTTTCTTCATTTTGTCCCACACTGAGAGTCTTCATGTAGAGATCAAATGTTCAGAAACGAACTCGACAAAGCGCTTCTGCAGAATGCCGTTCTTTGCCTCATCTGACACAAGCGCTGATCCAGACTTATCAATGGATTGTCTCTACAGTGCAACTCAGTCAGGTGACGCAGCTTCGGAGCATTTGCTCTTGACCTCACTGCAGTCTCTCCTGAGAGCTGATAATGTTCTGTCCTTACAGAAGATCTGGAAGCTTTTGGAAAGCTATTGAGATATTGATTCACTAGACCAGCTAGAGCTGTGGTAGTGACTAGTCGGTCTGGTGCGGCTTCATCTCCACTGAGTCTAACCATCCCACCATGTCCCTTTAGCTTCTTGATTTCCTGGTCGAGGCCTTGATCAGTGAAGAGATGCGCGAAGGGTATCTGATCTTACCACTACAAATTCACCAGACTTCAGTGCATTCCATGCTTATGGGTCATCTTTTTCAAATGTATTCATTTGAGCAAGATGGACAGGCATCAGACGAGCATAGTTAAAGAAATCATGCTGGATAAAGTTATCTAATGATGACAAGTAGCCCTCCTAATCACCTGAACGACAAGAGCTGATTAGATAAAGAACATTCTATACCTGGTGAAGATACTGAGTCAAGAACTGAATGAACTTGTTAATGTCTTTCTCATTCCATCTTGACATTTCTTGAGTACCAGGACTGGATTTCTCCAAAGTTCTCTACTATCTGAGGGCTACATTTGTGGAGTTTGCCCTTGAGATCACTACACGGGATACGAACTGGACATTTTGGAAGTGTCAATAAGATGGCATTCATTCATTCATTCATTCATTCATTCATTCATTCATTCATTCATTCATATTTTATTTTCATCAATCATCAGGCATTAATGATCATGATTTCAAGGCTGGTATTGATGTGGTACTCAAGGCCTCGCTTGTAAGCTTTGCCATCGAAGATCACACGAACAGCTCCTGATGTGCACCACTTTCAATAGCACATGTGTCAAGGCCACTTCGATCAATAATATGTTTTACCAAGAGCATGTCAGGCAGCAAATTAATACAATCGTTCTTAGGATCCAAATGGTGTTTCCATCCGACTGCTGAATCTTCAACGCACTAAAAGGTCACGATCTAGTGTTATCAGGGTCTCTCTATGAAGGCCAACGACAGTGGTAGAGATACCCTGGGTTAACTACATAGCAGTATAGAGGGTCCAGTCTAATGATGAGGTGTAAACAGTGGAGCAATAACCGCTGTGTTTTTACGTGTGTAACTTTTGGAGGACTATGAAGGGTTTTTAACTTTAAATTGGGCTTAATTAATATCGTTACAAGAGTGCCTGTAATTTAAAGAAAGGAACGAACGAGAATCAATGACATATCTCAACCCTTGGACTTTGCAGAATCAGAACAGAACCACAGGAAATGCCCTTCAGAATGTTCTGCGCCTGTAGTAAAAAAGGTTAATTGTCAATGGATGCCCCTGAAATGATCAAAGAATGGTAAATATTGTTCTTATATTTGCCAAGAAAAGAGAACGAGCTAGAGGATTAGACCGAGGAATATAATGATGACTGAAAAAGAGACGGGGTCAGTCTGGGGATCCCAGCTGTATAGAGACCCTTGCTGCTGCTCTGAAAGTCAGAAAAGACACCTCTGATTGGTTTTAAAGTGTAATAAATCAACTCGGAATATTTGAAAACCTACAAAATAACTTTTTTTTAACGAAAATTGGTTGTTAATTGGCTGAAATACTGTTCTGGGGGTCCCAAAATGGGTGACCCCCTAGAAAGAGGGCAGGGATCGGGAAAATTTGAACCCCGTCAATTTGCGATACCCTTAAGAACCCAGAACTGCAAAAAAAAAAGTCAATTTTAACACAAGAATCATACGGGAGCTGTTTTCTTGACATTACCACACCACACTATTAACGCATAGGTACCGTGCGTAGACAATTAACGGTTGATGAATTCAGCCAAAAGAAAGCCAAAGTCGAGATGATCTAGAGTAATATAAAGCACCAGTAAACACCAATCTACGGAACTTGATATCAACTCATACTTAAAGGATTTCATATTAAAAAAAAAAAAAAAACCACCCAGTTGTTTGATTTAACGTGCGCTTCAGCTAAGCATTGCCTAATTATCAGCACACTTCAACAATGATTCCGCTGCCATTGGGATATATCAGAATAATTTCCGCTTTACCAAGTTCGCAACTGATGCGCAGGTGCTCTCAGCGGCTTAGATTGCAATTTCCCAAAGCAGCTCCCCATTTTACACCTGGGTGGAGTGAAGCAATAAGGAATTGAGCTATCTTGCTTAAGGGCGCAATACACTGGCCGTGGTGGGGCTCGAACCCGCAACCTTTCGATTATGAAGCTCGCGCCCTAACCACTGGGCCACCGTGCTTCACGGTGGTGCCATCACAAACATGATGAAATTAAATTTCGCTATTTACGAAGAAATGAGAAATAAATTATGACAAGTGGTAACTTAATCCATATTACACCAACAAGTGGGACTGTGTAAATCAATTTAAAGTAAAATTTTAATATACAAATTAACATGCAAATTACTTGGCAGTTTATTGACTTTAAATATAAATTACTTGCATTTGAAAATCTGGTAGGTATACAATAGTGCTGAAACAAAAAGCAATTTATCTAAAAAAAGATTTAAAAAAAACATGCTTAACAGGAATCATCAGAACTAATGATGGTTAGCTTAACTGTGCTGCATAGTGTACAATTCTGCAAGTTTACCAAATGGTCCATGTTACCCAGTGCAGAGTCCCTGATTGAATGCGTTTAGGAGATCATTCGCACACTGGAGCTCTCTCGTACAATTCCCAGTTCTATAATCCGATCCATATTACACACTTACAATAGAATTTTGATTTGATTACTTCAACGTAAATTAAGCTGGCAATCTTTACAAAAGTACAAAAAGGTTACAGCACTGTACTTTCTTTGTTTGAACCTAAAAATACATTCGAAAGATCGTATTAGACCCAATGATTCAACAGAGAGGACTATAATATTTTTTCTATAAACGGATTTTCATGTACCCCAAGGTCTACATATCAAAAGGATATTTCCTCTTTGTTAATGAACTTAAGTACTGTTATAAATTACCCAAACTAATTTTGAATTCCATGCTTCCCTATCGTTACACCATTACAGATGTTGTGTCGTCAGATGTTAATGCCAAAGCTGGTGCTACTAAAGACTATATCGATGTCCTTCACACCGTAGTATTTGGTGTAGGTGATGATCCTCAGGAAAACACGGTTTGTTTTGATATCATTGTTAACGATGACGATGTAGTGGAGCATTTAGAGACGTTTCATCTGGAACTACAAAATATCAACAATGGTCTTATCGGTGAGCCCAGGATTGCAGAGGTCTTTATTGAAGACAACGATGGTGAGTAGGGTT
This sequence comes from Amphiura filiformis, assembly GCF_039555335.1. NCBI lineage: Eukaryota > Metazoa > Echinodermata > Ophiuroidea > Amphilepidida > Amphiuridae > Amphiura > Amphiura filiformis. Next base: position 1,371,904 of record NC_092629.1, read on the forward strand.
ATATTTTAGATGTGGTTTACATGACAATATAACACTGTCATATTCAAATTTGGAGATACCTTTCATATACCCAGCAAACACTAAAATGTTTTTAAAACGTTTTAAACATGTTATATTTTGGGTTTTGATTTAGATAACATTTAATGTCGGGTTTATATAAAGGTCAAGGAAGCGTTTTAAAACGATTTGTATGAAAACACACTACAACAAATTTCAAAAATGTTTTCAAAATGTTATTGTAAAATATTTTTGCAAACTATTTTTTGCCAAACATTTTGGCAAAAAAGATGCATGCAAAGTGAAGATGTTTAAAACTGAAGATGCATGCAAAGTGCCAAAACGCGTATAATCGGTATTCAAAGAAAACGCTGTGTTACTTTATCTAATTTCTGAAGTGTAGATATGGTTTTTCATAAACAGTTCAGGAAATACTTTCACAGATGTGACATGTTTTTGTAGAATACGTTTGCGTTTTACAGTTTAATATGTAGCCATATTTTTTTTTTTGCTTACTAAATAAAAAGAACAAAAAAGTTACCAAATAAAAGGGATAAAAAAGTAAAACTAATAATAAGGTACTGAATACTTTGAACTGTTTATGTTTGTTTATTTTAGTAACATACAGCTTGGATTCTACTAAGATCTGTGGATCCGAAGCCGATGGCGAAGTTAAATTCACGGTAACAAGAGATGGTAATCTGAACGAAGAAACCTCAATTGGTAGGTATATTATTGGAAAATTGTGCTAACCATCTCCTGGCGACTGCAAAATATAACGATAGAAGAACATATTCCTTTCTTGGAAGAGGTACGCACTGTGACGTATTCTAGATCTTTACCGTTATTACTGGACAGTAGTATATTGACTACATCCATGACATAAGATGTGTCTGGTTCGCAAGCACCCATATGTATATGGACGGTAAGCTCATTACCTATAGCCCACAACAACGCTGTAGTAACCTATTCTACATTTTCTTATTATACTAAACAACAAAAAATCCCACTATACTAATAGCCCATCACTTCATTCACGACATCTGATGTAATCTGGAAATTCTCAATTCGTCAATTTTAAACAACAACCTTTCACATCACAACACTTCCTGGAAAATTTCATATGTCATATCCATTTTAAATTCTCGGGAATTCTCAATCCATAGATAGTCCTGACTTTGTTTACTGTGATTACATGACAAGTATATGCCTAACTACAAATTGTAAAGAAAGATAAATTATCACATTAAATTATGCTGGGTACATCAGAATATCATTACCTACAAGACATTCAATTCTGTTCAAGAAATTATACCTTCAGTAAAATACATTAAACAAAAACATTTTAAAAGTGTAAAGTAAAGTGTACCTATAAAGTGTGCTGAGGCTTGTGGATCAACATCTAGGCGTTGTGCCTGTGCGTAGCGCACTATAAATCACTGCGCTAAAAGGGAAACGAGAACCGACAAAAACTAGTAAATACCACAGTCAAAGTCATGCGAGAGTCCTTGTGCGGGTTTGTATGTCAACGTTTGTTCGTCAAGCATGTGTGAGTCACGCGGTAGCCGTGACCAGCAAGTTTTTAAAAAAAGACTGATAAAGAAGACTAATAACAGATGCTCCCACGAGACTATATTTACACCTAACATTAAAACACTTGACTTCTATTGTTCTATGATATTTTTCGCTGGGTACAAAGTGTATCTAAAACCGTGTTTAATGTTATTTAGAGTCCCAAATGAAATACATTGACAACTCATTAATTCAAAAAGGGACACCAATCCTACAGTCAACCATTGTTTGATAATAAACAAACACTTTTGCTTCATTTCACGCGGTATTTCATAGCAAAAATTAGTGGAAAATAATGCTGATCCAGAATTTTTGGACAAGGCTACAGCACTAGCGGGCAATCACCTACACACTACTTTTTCAGATTTACTTCCAATTATACCCTAGCATTTTCTGAGATACCCTACATACAAATTCTGAGCCCCATTCGCCAAAAAATCAAGTTTTTCACAATTCTTTTGTTCTTTCCGGACGATGCACCCATTCATATAATAAATACTGTACTTCGACACAGCAATTTACAACAGAGTCCTGTGGCTCAATGGTTTCGGCGTTCGACTCCGGATCCGGGGATCCGAGTTCGAAATCCGATGACCAACTGATTTTTTCAATATTTTATTAATCAATCATTCTAATGCGATCAGATAAGCGACTATCGAACCAGTTACCTCAAATACGTTCAATACATTTTTTGTGACAGATATTTTCACCAGAGATATATCAACATCTTCATCTCAGCCCAACCAAGACTACCTACCACTTCTGGAAGAACTTTCTCACAATGTCATTTTTGCTCCGGGTGAAACCTCTAAGACAGTGACCATCGATATTGTGGATGATACCTTCTATGAATTACCTGAGGAGTTTGAAGTAATACTGGCGAGTGACATAACCGCTCAACTCAGTGCCCCAAGTAGTGCTGTGGTTACCATCATAAGTGATGATAGTGAGTCATAAACATGAAATTAATGACAATTTCTGTTGCCATTCGGTCTAATATCGTTTCGTATAATTCCCATTTAGTCTATATTCAATTGGTCAATTATCAAAAAGGCTAATTACTATTTTGTTAAGACGAACAAGTGCATAAACAAACGAACTACACTGGGTATCGAATTATATACATTATTCCCAGGAATTATCAGTAGAATTACTTGTATAGTTATAAGACTGATATATAGACCTGATAGGTATTAGACCAAATGGTTATTGAACTAAATGATTTTAAAACTTATCGGTTATTATATAAGATCAAATGGTTATTGGTCCAAACGATATTAAACGCAATGGATATAGAGCTCATGTGTTTAGCCCAAATGTATGTAGACAAAATGGGAAATGATATTAAACCAAATGGTCCTCAAGTCCCCAATAAAACGACTCGTATGGCAATTTATTGTTTGACTGGAGGGAACTGAATGACAATGTAATATGATTTAAACATTAACATAACACTTACCATTCTTATGGATTGTAAAAGACACACTATTTATATAATATTGTAAATATTGAATGCTTTACTCTTTTATGCGATATTCCGATTTTGAGTCAAATATCCTCATATCATAATAGTTTTACTACGACACTAAACTTTTCGCTTACCTTGAAGGTTTACACTAGTTCAACTAACGTTTTCAGAATATGGTGATGCTGTGATAATATCTTGTCTACACTGATGACGTCATGTTATTGACAGTATGACGTCATATGATGGTATGATGTAGTTCCGGCTCCTGGCCATCAGCAGGTTATCCCAAATAGGATCTGTCCTTGGTCACTGTTCAATCTCGGTTTTTGATCCTTGTGTGTATAGCTTCAAGTACTCCCCGGGAACATTCGTTTTATTCCCGATCGAGCACCAATAAATCTGGTGACCTTTTGATCTCACAACATGTTGCCTGGCCGCTGATTTGGAGCTGCCAGCAGTAGACTTGTGTTCGCTAAGCCTTTTCCCAAGCTTCCTGGCGGATTCACCAATGTAATTTAAGTGACATTAATATACGATCCCAGACTGTTTATAAGGGCTCTGTCTTGTCTTTAGGAGTTACATGCTGTTTGAAGGTGTTCTGCTATTTGAAATGGTGAACGCTCTACGTAATTTCTCAGAAAGACCTTCTATGTACGGTATGGCGACAAAACCATTATTGACTGTCTCCAGGTTTTGGTTCGGAGAAGTACTGTCTTTTTCCAGGTCAACGAAAAATTGTGTAGTGTCAAAGTTAAACTCTTTATTCATTTTATCTACCACTACGTACTCGTATGAATATTCACTCGCATATCAATACGCTTGCACTTTAGATGATACACAGTGGACGCATTTTGGTTTTAATCAATTATTAAGCTGTAGTAAGGAGTATACTTCAGACAAAAGTGTATGCATTATCATCATATATTCTATTCATGCCACTTTCTTTTCAATATTCCAGTCACATGCGCATTCGATTGTCAAAATGGCGGATTCTGTGTTGGTCCAGATGAATGTCAATGTGCAGATGGATATACAGGCACATTATGTGAAGAAGGTAAGCATTCTAGAATTAATTTATTTGAATAAACATAGTAGTATCATATAACTCGTCGTGATTTCCTCATAATGTCCAATACCAGATTATTATGAAACTTACGAGCGATTTGTATTTAACCAATGAGGTAGAGAGCTTTTCCCAACGAAAGTAAAAGCTCAAAACATCATTGGCTAGAAACCAATCGCTCGACGTTCAGCGATGAAGTATAAATTTAGCTTATAAGAGTCAAAACCGTGAATTGTGAGTATCAAAATTGGCAAAATTGAAAATAAAACACGGAGAAGAAAGTGACGCCTTGTATAGTCACCTTGTATAGTCATTATAATACAAAGGGACGGGTTCGAGTCGTGATTCGTCATTATGCGAGAAAGCTAAGGGCTATATTTGATTTTTTTTTTTTTCATTTTATGTGTGTGCCATTGCAGTATAACGTATAATCTAAAGAGCAGAGAGAAACAGCATTATCTTGTTATTGCAAGGCTGGCTTATATCAAATTAACACCAAATTTAATAAGTACATGTATAATTAAACAAGTTTTACCGCAAACAGTGGCGTACGCGGGGGTGTGGGGTGGGGGTGCGTACATTTGTTAGTCAATGTGGGTGGGGGAATGCACCAAGTTGGGGGAAATTTGGGGTGTGGGGTACCTATTACGGTGAACGAAGCGAGACGAACACTTTTGAACAGTCTGGGGAATCGAGACCAGTACCTCCGCCACTTTTGAAAACCGGACGCCACTGACTGCAACATGCAAAATATGTCAATTTAATGAGGGAAAGATTCAAATTATGGTTGATGAGTTGTGTCCCTTTTTATACCGTTCCTTTTAATATAGATAAAAATGAGTGTGAGTTAAATCCACCAGTGTGCATCGGCAACAACATAGAATGTTTCAACAAAGTGGGAACATACAAATGCATTTGCACAGATCCAGAATATAGCCTTGAAGGCAATCGATGTGTTCGTAAGTTAATATTAGAATTTATAATATACTTTCACTTAAGCTGAAATAATACCATCACCCCTACTATCCATCTATGGAGTTTCATAGTCGTGTATTTCAAGCCATACGACAGGTGCTCTTATGGAATGATGTAAATGAAACAAAGTATCTTATAGTCGTAATATTTTACAGAGTCAAGTATCAAAAAGGGCTTTCAGATGATACCAAAATATCCATTTGAGTGGTAATAAAGTGTTGATGAGATTTTTGATATCACTATCTTATAAATTCATATCTAATTATGCGATTGAACATAATTATAATTAAAACAGCGGGTCATGAGAAAAGTACTGCATTTTAGAACAAGCTCTGAATAAACATAAACGACAAAATATTATTATCGAGCAATTCGATTTGTATAGCCATCACTTAAGAACAGATTAGGAAGTGAGAGTTGAACTGAGCAGCTGTAGTCCTACATATGTAGGGAATAATGGACCTAATTGTATAGACTATCCCTATGCTTCAGGTGAATCTTGTGCCTTCTTATGTTACACTCTCACCATTTCCATGGGAAACATCGATTATGAATGTGTGGGTTTAAGTGTACTCTCTTACTTGATTTAAATATGTTGATACCATAAATCATTCACACATTCTTAGATAGCGAGAATCAATCAGAGCAAGCGTTAGAAAAACGGACGCGCACTCCACGTGCTATATTTATTTTGGTTGGTGCATTTTTAGTTGTTTGTATTTGCCAACACTTTAGTAACGATTTTGTTTTAAAAGTAGCCAAAATCGTGGATTTTTGCTCGTGTATAAAATAGGTTAATAAATGCGTATCACTTTCTTGTATTTGCTGCATGTAGGTGAAACAAAAACTTTTATTGGACGAATCGACGCATATGAGTTAGATGACCTACCACTCCAATTTGTGAGAGAAATGTATGACCCTGATAGTGAAGAATTTAAAAACCTGGCGGATATTGTTGAAACTCAAGTTAGTATCAAATTACTGCTATTGATGTCCATGGAATAAATGAAAAATCGCACAAAATCTTAAAAAATTCTCCAATTGCTGATAATCTCACTATACAATGAAGGCTCTGTAGAATCTACGTTTGCTTATGCAAATTCCATCCGCAAATTTCGTATTTTCTGCAGATTTTTAATATCTCACGTTATGACATGTGCGGAATCCCATTACCCCCCCCCCCATACACACACCCCCCAACGACATGGGTATGTTGATGGTTATGATGAGATTAATTCTAGAATCAACAATATTAAATCGACATGTTTCATACTGAGGTACAAATACAGGAATTGCAAGTGCGTGATATATAGGTACTATAGCATTAGTATTACACAGCGAGAGCAAAAGTACTGACCATTGCAATTGGTGGAAGGTTTGGCAATACCTAGGTACTATTATCTTTTTAGCTTTCGTTTCTGTTCTCGTTTTTGTTTTGAAAGTTATTTAAATTTCGGACATGAAAACTTGAGGTGAGAGGGTCGGTGCTCATCCAGACATCCAGAAGCAAATACATGAGCAGGCATCCGTATCTCTTTGGCTTTCGTCCTATTTCACTCTAGTCGTTACACAAATAACTGAAAACAGAAAATCGCAGTATTTTCAGTGCATTTTATTAACAGGTTAATATCAAATCACAGACAGACTTGGTATGAAAAATGTTTTTTCTTGATCAATTTTCTCATCTTCAGCGACTTCATTCCTATATATCGTATCACTTGTAAGTCATTATTAATAATACAAAGTATTACCGATGATTAAATTAGATATTAATTTTGAAATTAAAATGACTTATCTACGTCAGATGATTTGCAGTGATAACGCATGCATGCTGGAGACATTATTGACAGCATTGTTGTTTGTGTTTTTCTTTAACGCTTCTTATGTAGAGTATAACAATATAATCATATATTTTGTTTTCTCTTTTATCTCGTATTGAAATTTCGGTAGTTTCGCAATATACTGCCACGTGCCGTCGATGGTTTTTATGACGCATCTGTTGCACGAATATTTCCTACGCCAGACGGACACGTGGGGGTAGTGTTTGAAACGAGTGTGGCTGCCGCTTCACGCACTGACGGGACTGATGTTGACACCCTCATCGCAGCGAGTATAACACCAGATGGGTATTTGGGAGACAGTACTTTGAGAATTGCCAGACCCATAGGTAATACTAATACAAGCAAGCAACCGAAAATCATCATCATCATCACCATTGTCGTCGTCGTCGTCGTCATCATCATCATCATCATCATCATCATCATCATCATCATCATCATCATCATCATCATCATCATCATCATCATCATCTCCACCATCACCTCCACCACCATCACTACCACCACCATCACCATCACCACCACCACAACCACCACCACAACCACCATCACAATCACAACCAGCACAACATCCACCACAAACACCACCCACCAAAACTATAATAATCATCACAGCCACTACCGCCACCAACACCACATCCACCGCCAACACCACCCATCACCACCACCACCACCACCACAACCACCACCACCACCATCATTATATCTTTGCTTTATCACAAGGACAAGGACAATACACACGAAGTATCGAAGGCATATTTTATGCGAGCAATGGAGAGGAGTTCGACCCGAGATTGCTGGACACAAATAGTCCCGAGTTTCTTCAATTTGCCAGTGAAGTTAACCCAGCAGTACGTGTAAAAATTGTTTGTATCATTCAAAACCGGTATAATTTCGGAAAAGGCTTTTTGCAAAGCCTCATTAAATGGTGTATAAGTAACCACTATTAACGCATACAGTTCGTTTGATCTGTCCCCTTAGGATGCTTCCAGATTGTTTGGGTTATTTTGAAGTGCGTTTTTCAAACCAATGTTGTACTAACCTATGACGCTTAGTTTTAGAAAACGTGTATTTTACCCTATGGGTGCCCGGTCCCATGATATCAGGGCTAGGCCTAACCACGGACAAAAGGTGACTCAAAAGAAGGTCCGATTAAGATTAGACATAGATGATGAGCTGGTTTAAAATGCTACAGAAACCATGTGTCGTGCGCCTTGTTGACATGTATCAACCTACTAAATATGCAGCCCCTGCCCATGTCCGGGGCCCATGTGTCATTTAAATTTGAGTTCATATGGTATGAAACATATCTGCTGATATTTGGTGACGTTGTTAAGTACAAAATAATGCTGTAGTTAAAAGTCAGGAGTGCATGCTATTATGTTTATGCTTAACCTCCCGATAGTTTAACAGCCTAAACATGGCATGCATGGCAAACTGTTTCAACTTTGGATTGTAATAGAAGAATGAGTTCCAAGAGTGTCACCTATAAATTCTTATCCTCTCCTTTTTTGTCTCAGTTGGCACCAATATTCCCTGATCTCGAAGGACTCCAAGGTCTTCCTCGAGTAAAGGAAGTTATCCAGCTCGGAGACATGATCGGTGTGGTCTACGAAGTCCCGGTAGCAAGCACTTCACCGGCAACAGTTAGCGACGTCGATGAGGTTTTCGCGCGTACTACTGGTTTGTCTGGATATTTAGGAAACACAGACCTGTTACTTTTGTCGATTGGTGGTAAGAACTAAGAACTATCTGGCTACAGAAAAGGTTACAACTATCTGATTCCCTTACGAATCGTTAAAATCACGCGGACAGTGTAGAATTTGGCGTAATTACCACACTAGTACTAAGCAGTGTAAACATTTGAGATATGGAGCTATATAAATACCATCCCAATCAGATCTTTTAATTGTTTGTAATATGTGCTGAAGTCTATAAATACCATCCCAATGAGATCTTTTAATTGTTTGTAATATGTGCTGAAGTCTATAAATACCATCCCAATCATATCTTTTAATTGTTTGTAATATGTGCTGAAGTCTATGACTTAATAGCGTTATGACATTATACATCATGAATGTGCAGTGAAGCTTTATACCTCATTTTTACCTTGTCTCATTAAGCTACTAATGTTAAGGGAAGATTGTTATTTACACACTATCGTTGGGTAGATTTCCTATCAGCGTAACATGTTTTCCAGTAAAATGGAGACAAATAAAAGGTGCAAAATTAGCCGTGTTTGGATTCTGGAATCCCCTTGTTTTTTTGATTATTGATTGAATTATTAATTAAATTATTATCATTAACTTAATTGGTGTGTTTCTCTCTTTAGATAGATGCCCAAGTTCCTTTTGCGCTAATGGAGGCGTCTGTACCGTGCAAGGCGATTTCACTTTTAGTTGCATGTAAGTCTGCAAGTCATGTGTGGGGGTGTGTGGGTGTGTGTGTGTAGGGCATACTGCACTAATGCAGGGCACATTATTTAAATAAGTACATCTTAAATTCTAAAACATCTAAATTACAACTCTCAGGTGATTTGTAAATGACTTATAGCCATTTGAGTGTATTGGGGGTCTTTTAGGACGCCAATATAGGTTTGAAGGTTACCACAATAACATTTTTATTGGTCCAACGGGTTTCAGACCCCCCAAACCTGGATATTGTCACCAAAATTACAACTCAATGGTAGGCAATAAAAGATTTATATCCATTTTTGGGCAATCAGCTTTCCGGAAGTCCGATGTTCGTAGATGTTTAATATGGGTTTTTTTTATGCCAATTAACCAAAACAGTTGAAAAACCTATAGTAACATTTTTTTTGTCCGGGTGTTTGTTACCCGTCTAAATTTGAAGAGAAAAATTAAGATCAGTAATTTGACATTTTCATCAGTATCTTATAGAGCCATTGATGTCTCTTTGGTGTCAAGTTAATGCCATGTTTGCCTGTGACTGTATGAAAACCTACAATCTTTGAAAACAGCCTTGGAACACTTTGATATCAAGAAGTGACAACTGTCACTCGTTCTCCCCCCACACTATACGTTATTTTCGTGGTCTTAAAAAACTCGTGCACGGCATTTCCAACAAGTGTGTCCATTGTTCCAAGAACGGAAAGTAGAAAGTAGAAAGCCTCAAAGTGAGTTTTTTTAAGGCAGAGGTAACGTTATTTAGAATCTACTTTATTAGAAGTTACTTTTTTTTAATTGTTCGTTGAGAGGCTCTTGAAGGCGTGGAGGGTGTATGTACAGTTGTGCCAGTGAGATATGCGTAGGTTTTGTGTAGAATTTAGTAGGTTAGGGTGGGGGTGGGGGTGCTTGGAAGTATATTAATTATACCTTTAGGTACATTAGTTGTGTACCATTCCTAAGATCTCATGCGGTTAAAAGTTCATATTCGTATCTTTTTTTTTTTCACCTACATATTTCAATTCAGGTTTTTGACATGGAATTTATTTCCTAGTATATCATTGGTGGTATTTACCAATAAATACCGATATATCCCACCCGGTTTAGGTGTGCCACGCGCAAAATGTTACTAGCATTCTCAATACTTGTCAATGCAAAATTATGAAACATGTTCTTCATCAAGGCGTTGTCTTTTTTAAAGACATTTCTTATTTATAGTTTTGGATATTTTCATTACTCTATACATTTACTGTTTGCAGATGTGATGCTGGTGTAAGTGGAGGTCGATGTCAAGGAATCAACGGTACTGGAAACACTGCAAATGGTAAATATTCAATGCTTATACTTTTCTTCCTTTTCACGGAGAGAAGAGAAAGAAGGAAGGAAGAATGGAAAAAAGAAAGGCAGAAGAGAAAGGTTGCATCATGTAGACTGGTATTGAACTCCGTTGACATAAGCTTAAAAAGCTTTTTTATTTTTATTTTGCAGCGTCGTAGCTTGCGCCGCTATCACGGTGCCTTCGTTCAGCGTAGTGATTACTCTCCTTCGGTCGCATAACCACCCGGTTATTGACCCCCTTCCATATGTCAAGGGTCTGTCGGAAAAGCTAACAACATCTTCTGTGACCACGGGGTCAACGCATACCTGAAGCCGCTTAATACAATAATGTCTCTCCTAGTCCATCCCAAGGATATAATCCAGGACTCTAACAATGGTGTTATATAAACACTCGTCACTAGGTTCAATGAACACACTAGATCCAAAGCCCCGACAGCTGGAGCTATCAAACAGAGTCATGTATTGATTATGGATGATGCCACACCCATCTCTGATAGGTATGAGACCTGTGAAACATCCGTTCGTGAAGTTGCTGAGAAAGTTATTGGAAAGCAAGAGCCATGCGGACTGCCAAGTCGGGTATGAGATTCAACCATCAAATTTAAACTGGAGGTATGAAGTCAAAAAGTGGTACTCCATTTCAAATTCTCGTCAACACCAGCCTTAACAACTCTTATAAAGCTGACGAGCTTGCTACCCTAAATAAGCTAATAACCTGAAGCTGGTCGACGAGATGGGGAATTACACCACCACTTGCAAAATCATGCACTCACTTTCTGGTAAGAACTTAAGGAAAGGGTTGAAAGTCAAAAAGAGGGATGGCACAGCCCCAACCAGTGACCATGAACTGCTTGGGGAATGGAAGGAATATTCTAGCTCACTACTTAACAACGACAGTGGCACAGCAGCTTCAGAACTTCCTGCTCAGCTATAGAAGATCTTCCTATCATCACTGACCCCCAACTCGTGAAGAAGTAGTTGATGCAATAGCAGCCATGAAGACCAACAAGACAGCAGCATTGGACTGTGCTATAACTGCAGAAGCACTCCAGTGAGGAGGGGATAGCATGATTGATATGATTCTCGAATTCTGCATGGACATATTCTCAACGCTGACACCGCCACGTCAATGAGTCACAAATGTGATCATTCCTCTACCATTCCTCTACCTCTCTCTCTCTCATGACAAACTACCGTGGTATTTCGTTTATGTCCATTGTCGCAAAAGTGTAAAACAAGATCCTTTTGAACAGGAGCCGATCTCACGTTGATTGGTTACTGAGAAGCAAATCAGGTCGCATCAGGTCACATTTTGAGGAGGATCATGGAAGGCTTCAAGGAGTACCAACTTCCCTTGACCGTCACATTTGTGGAATTCAAAAAAGCCTTCGACTCCATCAACAGATCCGTCATGTGTTCAGTGCTGCGGCATTATGGAATACCAAAGGTTGTGGTAAATGTCATCCAGGTGCCCTTACTGCCCTACAAAGACTCCAATAGTGCCATTGTGGTAGATGAAAGTATCTCAGAGCCTTTCCAAATAACAACTGGAGTGCTTCAGGGTTATGTGCTAGCACCATTCCTGTTCATTATCCTGCTAGATTACCTTCTGAAGACATCAACTTCTGGAATTGACGCTGGTATTGTTAACTACCCACGTCGGTCAAGCAAGTATCCTGCTAGGATGCTGAATGACCTGGATTTTGCGGATGATATTGCCCTGTTGGAATCTTTCACAGCCCGGGCCCAGTCGCAGCTTACTAGGACTGCAACGGCAGCAGCAGATCTAGGTCTTGACAGAATATATGACCGCAAACTGTAATGCCCAACAGCACTTGAAGTCTATGGTAGTACCATCAACCACGCCACAGACTTCAAGTGCTTCGGTTCCAAGATGGGCTCTAGTGCTGGAGACATAAAAGGAAGAAAAGCACTAGCCTCGGCTGCTTTTTGGAAACTGGAACGCCTTTGGAGAAGCCCATCCTTGCCAATCGAGACAAGCTGTTTGAGACAACTTGTGTTACTGTCTTTCTGTATGGGTGTGAGTCATGGGTCTTCTTCTTAGCGTGTCCTAGCGCAGGGTCAGATGCGCCCGAGCCAATGGCTGACGCAGTGACGAGCAGAATCGATGAATTCAGCTAGGTCCTCATGTGTGCATTGTTGCCCCATCTGTGGACACACCAACAGGTGTTCCATAGTCTATGGAACCGTTCCACACTCACAGGTAGTGTTTTGCCCTTCTGGTAGGTAGTCATGGGTAATCACCAAGGACATGGAAAAAAAGATCAATGCCTTTGCCACATCTTGCTACAGAGTCATCAGCGTGTGGATCGGATTTCAAATGAAACCATCTACAATCTGACCAATACCACTCCACTCGTAGTCAGAGTCAAGATTCATCAACTCAAATTTCTCGGCCATATACTGCGTCTTGAAGACGACGAGCCTGTAAAAGAATATGCCCTTTATATTCCACCACATGGGAAGAGGAAACCGGGACTGTACTTAAAGTATGTCCAGCACCTCCTGGGAGATACTGAAGGGATGCTGCAGCCAAACAAAATGGTTTCGCTTGCCCAAGATGGCAATAGTTGGAGAAAGATTGTAGTCGCCTGCTCCGCAGCCGACTGATGATGATGATGAAACACTCGTCACTAGGTTCAATGAACACACTAGATCCAAAGCCCCGACAGCACTGACTGCAGTTGGTGAACATACATCTAATCACAAACATAACATCAGTTTGGACAACGTGGAACTTTTGGAACCGCAAGATCAGAGAAGCCTTGGAAATCAAGACCCAAAGACTCAACAGAGATGCCGGATATAACCTGCCCACCATCTATGACGATTTGCTGTAGATCAAGATCCAATGAATTACACCCAACCGGGGTGCCGGATATGACCTGCCCGTCATCTATGATGACGATCTGCTGTCATCTGACTATCCACCAGGTGGTCAGGTGATCGGAGGAGAGTAATCACTGCACTGAATGAAGTCGCCGTGATGGCACCGCAAGCTACGTCGCTGCTCATGCTCTAAAAAGGTTATTTTTAAAGCTTGAGAGAATTTTTTTTCTTTGGCCCGGTTACGAGCCACACACATATCGGGAGTGCTTGGTGAACCGGTCACAGTTTTTGGTGCATATTGTGCGCGGATGATTGCTCAATGGTATCATGGGGATGCTCGCGTTTACAGTTGCTTTGTTTAAAAATATCGCACTGCGGAACAAAACTAAATGAAAATAAAATAAAAGCAAAATACGAAATCGAAGAATATTATAATTATATACGTTATTTTTTTTTAAATAACCGATAATATTTTATAAAACAGTTTAGATTCTTTGACAATATATACTTTAATATACGATATCTTGCATGAATAATAAAGCAATGCTAACTACTGCATTTTATCCCATTGGTTTCACCGTGTGTAAATGATATGTTTTGAGACACCGTGTATAACCATGACGATTTATTTATATTTATTTTAAAGACATAGGTATAACAACGAATGGTTGGATCGCCCTCGGATATGGGGTTGGTTGTTCTGCTTTAGCTGCACTTTTAGTAGCTCTCTGTTGTATTTATTGCCGTATGGGAAGAGTCGGAAGAACTAACATACCTTTCGACATAGAACCTCCCCTACCGTCTTACGTAGTAAGGGACCCTTACATAGAAGTAGACGATCCTAATCAACTCATTCTTGATACGCCACTGGAAAGCATTTACAGGACAACAGGGCAGCTTACACCAGCTTTCCCGTCACTATTGGTAAGTTAATAAAACAGTACTACTCTCAGGTAATAGGAAAACGTATCCCAGATTTCCCGTCATTATTGGTAAGTTAAACATTACTGCCCTCCGACAATAGGACAGCTTACCCATGCTTTCCCGTCATTATTGGTAAGTTAATAAAACAGTACTACTCTCAGGTAATAGGACAACGTATCCCAGATTTCCCGTCATTATTGGTAAGTTAAACATTACTGCCCTCCGACAATAGAACAACTTACACCAGCTTTCCCGTCATTATTGGTAAGTTAATAAAACAGTACTACTCTCAGGTAATAGGACAACGTATCCCAGATTTCCCGTCATTATTGGTAAGTTAAACATTACTGCCCTCCGAAAATAGGACAACTTACCCCAGCTTTCCCGTCATTATTGGTAAGTTAATAAAACAGTACTACTCTCAGGTAATAGGACAACGTATCCCAGATTTCCCGTCATTATTGGTAAGTTAAACATTACTGCCCTCCGACAATAGGACAGCTTACCCCAGCTTTCCCGTCATTATTGGTAAGTTAATAAAACAGTACTACTCTCAGGTAATAGGAAAACGTATCCCAGATTTCCCGTCATTATTGGTAAGTTAAACATTACTGCCCTCCGACAATAGGACAACTTACCCCAGCTTTCCCGTCATTAGTGGTAAGTTAATAAAACAGTACTACTCTCAGGTAATAGGACAACGTATCCCAGATTTCCCGTCATTATTGGTAAGTTAAACATTACTGCCCTCCGACAATAGGACAGCTTACCCCAGCTTTCCCGTCATTATTGGTAAGTTAATAAAACAGTACTACTCTCAGGTAATAGGACAACGTATCCCAGATTTCCCGTCATTATTGGTAAGTTAAACATTACTGCCCTCCGACAATAGGACAGCTTACCCCAGCTTTCCCGTCATTATTGGTAAGTTAAAAAGTACTACTCTCAGGTAATAGGACAGCGTACCCGAGATTTTTGAAATCCATCCGAGTTTCCATTTTGACAAACGGATAACAGCAAAAAAAGTTTTAACATTGTCATCTATGGAAGAAAAATTGGGACTCGAAAATAAATTTTCTTCATTTTTTAAAATCTTTATATATGCTTATTAACTTAAAAAACCAAAACACGAAACAAAATTCTAAGCTGATACTCCATGTGAATGATTTTCCCTAACCCGAACCCAAACCCTAACCCTAATGCTACTCATAACCCTAATCCTAACCCTAATTTTGTGTAAAAGTAAGCCTACATGATGACGAAATAAACAAACTACACTAGAATATTGGAATAATAATTGGAATAATAGCCTCATACCCCAACTCCGCCTGCTGCTTTCGCTTCACTCTTTAAGGGTAGACGAGGTATTGTTGGTCGAAGCAACCTAAAAATCGATTCTCATTATCTAGATCAATATATTATTGAAAATTGACACCTTGATGTTTTGCAAAAGTTCATTCTACAAATCTTATACTTTGCAAACTTGCTTAATTTATTGTTGTTAATGAGTTATATACGTTTTACAAAAGAATTGTTGTTTCAGCCCTCTTTACAACGTAACTCAAGAACCGCAGCACCTATAAAAGTATATCTGTGATATTTTAATTCTTCTACACGCTCGCTATGAATTGAGCAATGCAGTTTTTGCCAAAGCTCACTACCATTCGTAAGATGCTGTGAACTACCAAATCACAACAGTTTAAAATAATTAATAACCTTAATACCTGTTATGGAATTGTGACAGGTATTGATATGCAGCCTCTCAGAGCGTCCGAACTTTTGTATCACGTGACCCTGCTCCATATGGGCTCTTCCAGATATTTTTGGCCCTACCCCTAAAAGAAGACACGGGGAAACTTAATCGTTTTGACAGATCTGACCTCGTAAATCATAAGACAAATGAAAAAAAAAGGAAATATCATAGCCAGCAGTAGTAGCCTACATAGAGTATCGTGCCTACGGATTTCATCAGTCTTACCTTAGCATGCTGGTAAGCAGCGTTTGATATGGTGTTAATCGATAGTCGATAACCGATAATCAATGATCAATCAGCTATGAATATTTAATTGGATTCTAAAAATAATGATCACAGACTCTCATGTTCAAAAGTGTGTGGGGTGTACCCCCACATGTTGGTGCTCGCAATTGCTGAGGACGGTTTTTTACAACTAAAGAAGACATGGGAAAACTCAAACTTTTTTGGGAATCTCATGTCTTCTTTTAATAAGGCAGGTGTCGTTAATTTCTGTAATAGCCCAATAGGACAGCTTACACCAGCTTTCCCGTCATTATTGGTAAATAAACCTTACTACTCCCATTCAATAGGACAGCTAACCCCAACTTTCCCGTCATTATTGGTTAGTTAAACAGTATTACTCTCAGGCAATAAGACAGCTTACCCCAACTTTCCCGTCATTATTGGTAACTTAAACATTACTACTCACGGGTATTAGGACAGCGTACCCCAGATTTCTGGTCCTTATTTTTAAGTTAAAAATTACTACTCCCAGGCAACAGGGGAGCTTACACCAGCTTTCCCGTCATTATATGATTATTGGTAAATTTAACATTACTACTCCCGGGTAATAGGACAGCTTACCCCAGCTTTCCCGTCATTATAATATTATTGTTATGATTATTATAATAATAATAATAATAATAATAATAATAATAATAATAATAATAATAATAATAATAATAATAATAATAATAATAGTAATAATAATAATAATAATAATAATAATAATATATTTTATGTTTTTTATTACTTACAGAATATGGCGAATTCTGGAACAGTCAACAATGCCTATTTGGATGTTTGAAGCTGCATTCGGGATATCATGACCATCATGTGATTTCTGCACATCGATTATTATCGGTTTACTATTATTACCATTGCTATATTTATACCCGTGGCAGTGATCATAATCCGTGGCAGTTTTCATTCAACGCGTATTATGTAGCCACCATGCTAAAGAAACTTCCCACTGGCCTAAAAGTCCAAATCGTGGCCCTCTTTAGTCATTGTAACATAAAGGGACGGTTTATAGTCATTCAGGGTACGTCATTATGCGGGAATCATAATGATATCGCCTGTTCATGATATTGAATTAATTTTGAATCTCAAGCAGTTACGTATAGTTTGGAATAATATGACCCTAACATCATCGTTAGCCTGTAATTGATTTAATAAAATGTAAAAAGAAAAGAATGTGAAAAAGATTACAATAAGTATCAGTCTAACCGATGAGAAAAAACAACAAACAAACAAATTCATATAGTTTAAAAGTTTCGCCGTGCGGGTGAATCAAATGAAACTTAAATTTGTAATATAATTATACAATAACATAATAAATTACTAAGCGAAAAAGAAAACATTGAATCAAATCGAATAATAATTGAATATTTTTGTTATACTGTTATTTTTTATCCAATGATGAGATAAAAGTGACTTCACTTAGTTAAACGTACGCATATTATTTTGTATAAAGTGCTACACGATACGGAAAATGAAATGTAAATATATTTTAGAGAGTTCAATGCTTATTTGCTGAATTCTGCTCAGCTAAGCCTGAAAAGCTGCAATATGTAGTAATAGTTATCAGGCCATGATGAAGTCAGTCGAGTAATCTAAGAGCCACATTATTATTAAATTCAGGCCGGAAGGACCACCATTGCAGTGTGACCCCCCTCCCTCTTGGCCCGATACACACCATATCTAAATATTTACCTACGGGCCAAAATATTGTATATTTGTTAGTAATTTTTCGGGTAAATTTCGAGTAAGTTAGTGTCAAGACTTTTCCATGTTTGTAGTTTCTGTAAAATAATTGCCAACAGAGTGAGTGCATATCTAACCTGGCCGGGCTAAAGTTTAATTTTGCACCAAGTGAACAAAATGCTACCGCCCAGCCCTATAGAAACAGCAGTGGAATCCAAACAGGGCGACTGAGCCACTTCAACTGTACACATTTGTCTGGCATGACTTCTAAACTATGTTTGCTTCGGAACAAAATTGATTATTTTATGGTTGTACCGCTGTTTGTCCTATGAGAATGTTTGACATTATAAAGCTTAATTAGAATAAAGTATTTAAGACTTGTAAAAGCTACATTTGCTGAAGAAAAATCTCATAAATAAGATTAAGAAAACAAACCGTCATAAATAACTCAAAATCACCAGGTAACATGAATGTGATGAATTTTTTCCTTCACTACCCACGACTAACGTTGAACATTAAATAAGGTTTGGTTTTCAAATTAAACAGTGGTACAACCATACGTTGGTACTTCGGGCCCTTCATTGTTTGGAAACTTAAAAGCCTCTTGTATGTAATAATCTAAGATGTACATAGTTAAGATATGATATTTTGATGTTTAATCATTGTCTTTCTATAAACACGATTTACTAACGGTCAACCTCTATACATCCAATGCACATTAGCTTTGCGCAACGTTGATTGAATTAGCATCAGTGTTAATTATAATTGAAGACCAAATTTTAAAGACTAGTTTGCGTCTGACGTCCTGTCAACCAGACCAAAAATGCCGTACTACACATGTCAGCAACCAATCACAGCGCGACGTTGCCCTGACTAGTCTTTTTTTAATTCGGTATTCCATTATATTTGGCGACCATTTGTGGTGATAATTTCACCAACATTGGGTAAAGTTACTGTGACATCAAACCTCATATATATCTGATATATAGGTAAAACTATTACCACTGTACATTTGTAATCTAACAATAATTCAACGGGTTTTCAACGGGGTTTCATTGTCAAAAACTATATACAAAATGTTTGTTTAGTTTATTATAATTATAATAACGTGTTTAAGTTTTTTGTAGCTGTAGAAAGTATAATAATCGGAAAACAAAGATGTAAAATATCAAGGTTCGGTATTTGCCTTTTTGCCGGCAAGGGTGGCAAAAAAAATGGCAAAAACTCACAAAGTAACACATAAAGCTCATAAACAGTTAACACAAAACTTTGAAATAATCATTCAACATATTTTTGGTCTCATCAAGTCCTTAAAATTAAAAAGTTTTGATTTGATTGCAATTCTTTTTGTAACTTGATATTTTGTTTTGAGATGAACGAATTGAACTATAAATCACTTTTTTAGTTTTCGCCATTTTTGCAGGCAGAAACTGGCAGAAACTGTTTTTGCCAAGCGGTTTTTCCACCTACGGGAAAAACCTGCGAACCCTGTAAAATATGTATTATCTATTTGCTTTTTGTGATTGCATAACACAAATATTAATTACTTAAATATGTCTTAATGTTTTTCCAGCACTTGTTAACCGTCCCTTATGGTTGTTCTTAAGCCAGGTATTATGGGAACATTATACTGTGAAGTTGATGTATGTGGGTGTGTGTGTGGGGGTGTGTGTGGCAGAAGCATTATACTACATACTTATAAGTATGTATTGCTTGGTCAACAAGAACCCTCAAACGTGTTTAAACAATGTTCTTATTGTTTTTATGCATCCAAAAGAAATGACCTGGTTATAGTATATACTTCATAGTCCAAGGTTTTTTTTTCATTATATTTTTAACAATATGTCTAAATTTCACAGAATAAAGTACATGTATATCAATACCATGATATATATTTTTTATTATAACAAGGGTAAATTACTTCGTTATTTTGGCGACATTCAAAATCATTTAATGATTCCTATTACCATTAGAAGAAATCCGAACCCCTTATATATATAAGTGTGTATTGGTAATTTGGTATTTGCTAAGGCATCATAGATTAACAGTAATTGTAAAGTAGAGACCACTTAAAGGGGGGTAACCCTATCAGTTTAGGATATGGATTGTCTTCAAACTTACATACAATTTCAAATATTGTCCCCTTTATGCATCTATGTGAGAAAACGAGAACATTTTCAGCGTAAAAGTGAATAATTAGCACAATTAGTAAGCCAATACGTTGGTACCATGAATTGCATTGTGGTCCGGCATCCAGAAACAACACTCCCGTCGAGTGCTTCGCCATACCACTACGCTCATCTTTCTTGTGACAAAATATCTCATTCTTTTTATTTTAATTTGACCCTGATACATTTCCTTTTAATTTTGTATATTATCATCACGTACATTTTACACTTATCTTTCATTTTAGGAACTGTTTTAATGAAAAAATGGGATTTTTATAATATTTTTAATTAATTAATTAATTAATTTTATAGTGGGGGACATTTTTTCTCATATTTTCTTTCATATTTCTCGTATCATACTTAACAAGATAAGGTCTTGTTTTGTATTTATTTCATCCCTTATGTATTTCTTTATTTTTGTTTTAAGCGTTTATCATTATAGCGCCCTCATTGATTCGGACCTATTTCCGTTCGTGCGAATTGGCATGGGAGTAACACGGCTCCTATTCACGGAATCATTTTTTCTACCCAGAATGTCGAAGCTGGTTACCAGTATAGCCTGTTTGTTTCTTGATTTCTCCGAAAATACATGAAATTGGATCGTCAAATTTCAGGATGGTAATGAGAAAAATATAATTTATTAAATGATACCAAAACCACAGACCCTAGAAAAAAATGAGAAAAATCGGGGGATGATGCTGTCGATCGGGTCACGGACCTTTAAACTATTAGCTTTTGTTTGTACACAGTATCCCCAGCAAACACACAAAATATTTTAGAAACATTATAAACGTGTTATATACGCGTTCGGGTTTGGGTAAAAGTAATAACATTTAAATGTCGGGTTATATTATGATCATGGAAACATTTTTATATTAAAAAGCAGTACAAACACTATGTTAAAATGTTTTGCAGCACATTTTCAAATATGTTTTCTGAATGTTATTAATTATGATAGCAAGACATATAAAAGAAAACGAGGCTCATCACATACGTCTCAGCCACCGTGCATTTGCAGCGGGGCATTTGAGTAGGCGAAGTCATAGCATGGCAGATGCAGTATTCTATTCTGATCAACAGAATAATAAAACTTATTCAGTTTTATTTCAAGAGTTCGATCAGAAATGTACACTATTCGTAGAGTATAACACAGCGACTTCAAATCAATAAAACACAGAGCCTAAATGCAAATATTTCTCATGTTGATGACAGGAGAGCATGTAGAGAAACATTCACCAACATCTTCTCTAATGTCCTTCTTCCATTATTGTTACCACCAAGAGTCAGAAACTCTAAACGTGATTATTTTTAATGTACAATATTTCATTTTTCAATATGATTCTTTTGTGCAATAAATTCAACTATGACAAACAAAAAGAGAAAAATAAAAAGTAATAAAGAAATAAATATGAAAACAAAGCGCTTGTGTTCAAATTAGTATTGCGATAGTTTAATGGTTAGCCACACTTGACATCCCTTGCATGCGCTTATAAGTTTAGTTGCTTTTTAGATGCGGAGTTGAAACTTGGCACACAACTACAAGAAAGATGAATAAATATTATCTGACCAATTGACATTGGTTTGTTGTACAATGCGGTTCATTTTCTACATGTAACCTTTTTATGGGACACCTTGCATTTTGCTCAATTCTTAGAAAGAAAACACGTATATATTACCCAGTCACCTTAAAAAAACGTTTTATACCTTTTATATAACCCGACATTTAAACGTTTTCTGTAAAATATTTTGTGTATGCTGGGATCTTTATTTTATATTATATATTATTACTTTTTGTGCAATTTGCATATTTTATATTGTATTGAAAGAGACAATAAATGGCAAATTAAACAAAACCATATGACTGTTGTGCTTAACTTAACTAGTCTAGTCTTAAATTGGCTTGATCACTGACTGCGAAACAATGTTATGTCCATATTTGAATGTTGGAGTCTCCAGTCCTGTTGATAGACCCATAAGTGAAATGTACATTATTCTATTTGATTATTGAACCCAGATCCTCAGGCGTACGCCTAATATCGTCAATGGCATCGTTATAAGCTTTTCCCTGTGGTTCCACGATCTCAGACTGCACAAGGCGCTGTATCTGACAATGTCGCTGAATAGCAAATGAAATGCTAATTTGCTAGTGTGTCATTTTTCACTGCAATTTTCATGCGACTTTGCGCCTTTTCTACTTCAAATTTGAAGCATGGTGCAGCTAATGTCACAGTAGTATAAATATCACAGAATAGCAGGTTTATATGCTACAATGCGCTAATATATAAACACAGCCAAAAAAGAAAGTCTCCAGTAGTTCCATCCCCATTTAATCAGATTCGGATGAGTTTATGGCAAAATAATTTATATAATAATTTTCTATACACTTTCCTGCGAAGATTGATACCAAATTTGATATCAAAGTTTAATCATCATGAGCAAAGGAGCCGTTGTTTGGAAATTCGTGCAATTTTAAAATGACAAATTACGAATTGACCACGCAAAAATCAATGCATGGTATCAGCTTATTATGTGGCCTGAAGCATGCCCGTACAGGAATCATTGTACACTTGCCTGCGCACAATTGAAAGAGCGGGGTATTTGATTTGCATTTTGACATGCATGGGCAAACCTTTAACCTGCCGGCCTATTCAGGCGACGTAATTCTTGGCACTCACGCTAGCTCTGCTACGTGATACAATTCCTATGTCATTTTTAAAATTGCACGAATTTCCAAACAAATGTTTCTATGCTCACGATGATTAAACTTTTGATATCAAATTTGGTATCAATCTTCGAAGGAGAGTGTATAGAAAATTATTATATAAATTATTTTGCCATAAACTCATCAGAATCTGATTAAATGGGGATGGAACTACTGGAGACTTTCTTTTTTTTTGGCTGTGTTTAGTATAATGTTATTTCAGATATCATAATATTGCAAAACACGATCGTGCTACTGTGTGTAAATCAGGCTAATCATAATTAGTATTTATTAACAAAATAACACCTACTTGAGCTTTATAGAGCTATATGTGCAATCTTATTTCAGATTACATAATACTGCAACTACCGTGCTAGTGTATGCTAATCACGTTAGAGCTGTACAATGTCCTACATAACGCTATTCGTGCAACTTTGTATTTCAGATAGCGTAACACTGCTACTATCGAGCCAGTGGGTGCTAATCATGATACACATATTAATTTGCAACAAAATAGCGCCCCTCCGTTATGAAAGTCTGAAAATTATTTTTTTGTTCACTGACTCGGTACTCGTTCAATTGAGCTCTTGTTGCATACACAAAATCGCACCTTATTATTGTTTAGTGTGCATCCGACATCAAGTACTTAACCTGAATTTGGACTAGGACCTTAGCGTGGAGGTTTTGACACTGTTCAAACTATACATTTTCTGAATCCTTATGATGAGAGAAAGCCATTAGTATGGTTTTAAAGACAATTTGACAAAGTTTATGTACTTTTCTGAAATGAATGGTGATTAACTGGTTTCTGTTGCAGTTAGTGGTGGGTTAAGCCTTGTTTTTCCTTAATTTGATTGACATATTCCCCATTTTTTAAGTAATTACTTTTCCATTGGATTTGCCTAGCAAAATGCTTGAATCACGAAAATGTAAAATCTGGGAGACACATTTAAAAAGCTGTTTCCTTTACGTTTACTACTCCCAGGCAATAGAACAGCTTACCCCAGCTTTCCCGTCATTATTGGCAAGTTAAACATTACTACTCCCATTCAATAGAACAGCGTAGGGCCTACCCCAGCTTTCCCGTCATTATTGGTAAGTTAAACATTACTACTTTCCGACAATAGGACAGCTTATAATAATAATAATAATAATAATAATGATAATAATAATAATAATAATAATAATAATAATAATAATAGTAATAATAATAAACAGACACTTATTATAGCGCATTATTACGAAGAGCCTCAATGTGCTTTACAACAAAATAAACGAGCAAACATTAAAAGAAAGATAATTATTATTATTATTAGTATTACTAATAATATCAATCAATATTATCATTATTGTTACTATAATCATATATTTTAATGTTTTTTTTATTATTCACAAAATATGGCGAATACTGGAACAGTCAACAATGCTTTATGCGGATGTATGAAGCTGCAGAAGGGACATCGTGACCACCTTATCATCTGTTCATGATATTGACTTAATTTTTAATCTCAAGCAGTTACGTAATATTTGGAATAATATGACTCTTAAATCATCGTTAGCCTGTAATTGATTTAATAAAATGTGAATTAAAAAATAATGTAAAAACATAGCAATAAGGAAAATGAGACTAAACGGCGAGAAAAAGCAACAGACGAACAAACAGACGCATATAGTTTAAAAGTTTCGCCAGACTGGTGAATCAAATTAAACTTAAAGTTGTAATAGCATAATACGTTACTAAACGGAAAAGAAAACATTGAATCAATTTAATAATAATTGAATATTTGAGTTATAATATTATTTGTAATCTGATAATGAGATGCGAGTGATTTTTAGTTAAACACACACATTATTTTGTTTGTGTAACGTGCTCGGAGAGACATTATTCATCTACACGAGATGGAAAAGCATTGTAAATATATTTTAGAGAGGTAAATGCTGATTTGCTGGAATTTGCTCTGCTATGCCCATTTATTTATCTATTGTAAACCTGCTTCAAAAATGTATGCCTTAAATACCGAATATACAGTAATAGTTGGCGGATCATGGAGTCCCCCACACAAACGGAAATAACTGCCTACCTGCACCCGATACAGACAATAGTACACATTGACCAATATGTACTACATACAAATAGTAACCATTAGGCAATGTGCAAAATTATATGTCCATATACTGCCGTGTATGCAGTACCCATTTCCCAATGTTACTAACATGTACTACAGTGTACTTACTAGCCAGCGTGGACGAGTTAGTCACCGCCCAAGCCGATTGCAGCCTTGCAAACCAAATTTTGCCCAACCCTATATTGTAGTGGCCGATATTATGGGCGCATTACACCAAATCACTGCGCGAAAGGTGCATTGTGATGAGTTTGTTTGTTTGTTTTAAATGATCTTCCCGTAGGAACTCGACAACAACCCATAATAGGAGAGGGTTACGGCCCGCACTACCCCACCCTCGGTCTACGCCAAGCTGGCACAACTAGGCCAATTTCTACCAACTTTTACGTCTTTCAGGAAATGCCATTTTGTAAGACTTGCATCTTGATAATATCCTTAGGGGGTACAATATTTGCTCTAGCCTTTTGGGTAACGAGAAAGGACTAACTGATTCCAGTCTCTAACAAGTTCCAGTTAAAAGTATATGGCTACTGGAGATGATGTCATGCGCGTATTTGGGTGGGGCTTTGGGTGCGCCAGCCTCCCGGTGTAAAAGCAGGGGGCGGCTAAAACTAAGGGGCGGTGGAAGAAGGGGTGGCAAAAAGTTGGGCGGCGAAAGAAGAAGCGGCGGCAAATAGTATTAGTAAAGAAGAAAGGGCGGAAAAAATTTGAAAAAGTATACAAATTTGTGACTATAGCCTACATTTATTGCTTTTAGGGCGCTAGCGCCTAATCCTTATTTAAAAAAAAAAATTTTCTCTCTTCACTTTTTCAAACAACCTTAAAAATATTGGGTCAACCTTTTCAGGCTGTTGACTAGGGGCGGAAAATTTTCTTCAGCCCCCCGGGATCCGGGCCCGGGATAGGAGCGGCCATGGTACACCACTGGATGTGGTGTCCTTAGGGACCATGTTCTTCGTGAGGTTGGCATGTTCTGATTTAAATGAAAGATGCTATACCTATTAATGACTAAAATAGCTATGATTTTATACCAATCGATTTCACAAGAAAAGTAGGCCCTGTCCAAATTACTGCTAAGGGGTGGTGCAATAATTATGTGTACCCCGGGGTGAATTCTCAAAATGGTCTGCCAAAATCGCTTGACCCTCCCCCTTTGGCCGTGCCAAAAACCTTTGCCCCCCCTTTCGACGTGCCAAAAATCTTTGCCCCCCCCCTTGCACATGCAAGATTTTGGGGAACCGGAATTTAAAACCTTAAAGTGTCTTAACATATAATGCGAGCACAGCGAGCAGGAAATTTTGCATATTTGAACGTGTTCGTAACGTTTTCCTACGCCTTTTAGGGCGTAATATAGAAACAGTGCCCAAAATATCTGTGCCAAAAATTGCTTGCCCCCCTTTCGACCTGCCAAAAATCACTTGATCCCCCTTTCGACCTGCCAAAAATGCTTGCCCCCCTTTTGGCCTGCCAACAAATCTTTGCCCCCCCCTATAATTCACCCCTGGGGTACACATAATTATTGCACCACCCCTAACGGAACAAGTTTTTTTGGCGTTGAAATAGCGGCGTCGCTTTTCAACATTTTTTATAAAAAACTGAATCTGTAAAGTTCCCAAAATCGAAGCTTAACCTTAATTAATACAGGGATGATGTTAAAAAGTGTAAAATATTGTCACGCCTGGTAGAAAACGCCGCTTAAAAAAAGTTGATTTTACGTGCTTTTCAAAGGGAAGTTATTTGGTGGTCTGCGCCCTTATAGTACTTATTTTACCCAGAATGCAACTCGTTGGCATACTATATTCCCAGTAATGACGATACTTTTCAATATTCATCATAATGACGTCACAAATATGCCAGATTCCAAAATCTTATATAGTAGGGGCTGAGCAATAATTAGCAAGCTGGGGGGGCGTAAATGTCCAAATACGGTGATTGGCCCACCCTCCCGGCCTGCCAAATATCGATTGACCCTCCTGTTCTTGGCCTGCCAAAAATCCCCATGCACATTGCCAATTTTTGTAGTTGCGGCCGCTTTGCCCCCAGGCTGGACAAAAAATTGTCATTATTAGGATTGCATCCAGTGGCTTAGGGCTGTGCAATAATTATGAGCCCCCAAATGGTTCGCCAAAAATTGCTTGCCCCCTCTCAGACCGCCAAAAATCGCTTGCTCCCCCCTCACGGCCCATCAAAAATTCTTTGCCCCACCCCTTGCGCATGCCAAATTTTTGGGATCCCAATTTACAAACCTTAAATGGTGTAGATGCATGTTGCGAGCGGAGCGAGCAGGAAAATTTGCGTATATAAGCGTGATCTGTACTGTTTTCCTAAGCCTTTTTAGAGCGTATTGTTTAAAAGGCGCAACATGAATGTGTGCCAAAAATCGCTTGCCCCCCCTCTCGTCTTGACAAAAATTGCTTGCCCCCCCCTTTCGGCTCACCAAAATGTCTTTCTCCCCCCATTTTACCCTCCCCAGGGCTCATAATTATTGCACAGCCCCTTAGCTATCGGGCTTAGCTAGGGGTTGTGGCGCCCAGGGCTACGGATACGGATACATAATGGCACCCCCAAATACATTTCTTGAAACAATTGCGAACAGATGCGTGCCAAAATTTGGATAAATATGGCCAACCACAATTAATTTTGGTTTAATGAAGGTGAATATCGGTCTTAATGATCTTTCAAATGATTTTGCGCTGAAATGCACGCGAAGCGTGCAAAAATTTTGACTTTAATCGCTTGGAGGGGCGCAGAATCGATGTCGAATCGGTCAATTCAGCGCTCCCCGCGCCCCCTTGTAACCCCGACGCCATGCTACTGGGCATCTTGTGGAAAGGGGGGGCAGGAACATCAGTATTGTCTAGTTTTAAGTTTTGGTTAGTAGTTTTTTATCGTCTAGCTTTCTCTTACAGTCCTTCTCCTTCTCCTACTTTTTCTCTTTCTCCCCATTCTTCGTCCCCATTTTTTCCCCTTCTCCATCCCCAATTTTTCGGTGTCCAGGCAGGGCAGTATGTCCCCTGCCCCCCCCCCCCTTGCTGGCTACGCTTTATGGTGTCATGCGATTTTGGCAGTTCATTTTGAGAACTGGCCACTAATTTATTTATTTATTTATTTATTTATTTATTTATTTATTTATTTATTTATTTATTTATTTATTTATTTATTTATTTATTTATTTATTTATTTATTTATTTATTTTTATTATTATTTTTTTTATTTATTTATTTATTTATTTATCTATTTATCTATTTATTTATTTATTTATTTATTTATCTATTTATCTATTTATCTATTTATTTATTTATCTATTTATCTATTTATCTATTTATCTACTTATCTATTTATTTATTTATTTATCTATTTATCTATTTATTTATTTATTTATCTATTTATCTACTTATTTATTTAATTATATATTTATCTATTTATTTATCTATTTATTTATTTATTTATTTATTTATTTATTTATTTATTTATTTATTTATTTATTTATTTATTTATTTATTTATTTATCTATTTATTTATCTATTTATTTTAATAGTTATTTAGTTAATATTTAGTTATGTAGTTAATTATTTAGTCATTTAGTTATTTAGTTTGTTTGTTTGTTTGTTTGTTAGTTAGTTAGTTAGTTTTTATTTTTGTTTTTATTTCTTATTTGTTTGTTTGTTTGTTTTTTCGTCCAGTTCTATAATAGAAGCCGGGAATAGAAGCAATGTCAAACGGGTGTTGCAACGTGATGACGTCAACAATTAATATTAATGAGGTCAACGTGTATGGACAGAACCAGGTCAAAGATCATCCTACGTTGCAGTCAGTAAGATCTTGTCCAAGTCTCCAAAATATTTATCTGTGATCGAATACGGAAGGAAGCGCAAAATTCAGGGTACTTCAGCGAGATTCATGCTATTGCTAGACACTGTCATTTATTTACGATTGGACATATTTTTATGTATGTCCCGGGATAGTTGTACACTTGACGTTGTGATTTTCTTGCGTAGAAAATAGAGTAGGGGTCCTACTTAATGTCATCGAGTACATGAGTAAGTATGGGAATTATTAATCACATAATATCACAAATGAAATAATCATGATAAATAAGAAGAGCTGCTACTGTGCTAGCTGTGTGTATTGTGTGTGTGAGCATGTGTAAAACAACACATTACTATGCAATCAATACATGTACCGATAACCCTACAGGGCCACACAGGGTGATGAGTACAGTACAGAAGCAGAAGCATGTGCACATAATACAGACGACGGTGGCCGACATAATTCATGTTGCAACAGCCAATAAGCGTAAACAAAACAGACAATAATATGGCGGCAACACTGCCTGGACGTTCATGATGTTGGGCGCCCGTGCCGAGCCCGAGCCTGCCGAGGTGCGTTTTAGCTCTAATTGGCCATGTTAGTGTGTTACAGAAAAAAAAAGCATAAAATATATTTCTCAGTGCAATGTATACATTTTCACATGAAAATAAATATTTTTGGATTCAAACAAAATGAATGTGAAGAAAAAAAATTATTACTATGTCTAGCCAGGAGTGGGAATCGATCTCGGGACCCTCTGCGTGGGAGGCGAAGACCTTACCGCTAGACCATGCAAACAAAGATACACGATGGGAGAAATTTTTAGTATGTGTCATAAACATATCGTTTGTTAATATTCATACAAAACATTAAAAAAACATGAGGTTCACTGTCGAACCTCAATGGATTTAGACTAATAAAATAGTGCTTAATATTACATGCATACACTTCCACTTTTGGAATTATTGGAGACATTTTAGTGTTTACGTGTAAAACCAATGACAACATCAAAATTCAGTCAATCTTGACCCCCGATGTACATTGTGTATGATCTCCATAGTCAATGGTAGTAGTTCGGCAAGAAAAGTGGCTTATGGAATTCAATCGTAGCAATTTTTGGCACATGTGTCGAGAGGTGGGACAATTAAATTTTGGCGCACATCCGACCATGTAGCCCGAGGTAAACCTACTCACACCTCCGTCACTACGATTTCCACTTTTCAATGCAAAGGTCTGAGATGTCTACCTTAAACCTTTCCAGGGACATAAAATACCACTTTTTCTAATTAATAAATACCACTTCCTACCATTCCTCATGTGAAGATGAGACTTAAACAAAACATATTTGGTGCATGTTCGTAAATTTTGAGCACATTTGAGGATGTGAAAGACCAGACTTGTATCATCGCCGTGTTTTGAATTCTTCCTATAAATAGATGCCGTCAGCGTGACGTCATCACCGCGACATCAGTTCAGACTTTTTAACATGGTACGCGTTCATGGCCCTATGGCGAGGAAGGAACAACTAGGGCCATGATGTTTGAACTACCGACCATGGGGACACGGTGGGGGTGGTTCTAGTACTAGTTCTGGCCACGCGTTTTGAACTCGCCACCCAAAAATGGTGGTTATTTTGTTGCGCTTTTCCAAATCGAGACTTGTTCAAATTGTTATATCTCTGATAAACAAAAGGTATTATAGTGTATTTGGTGTCAGTTTGTAGCTAAATGAGTGCCCTAACAGACCTCCAAAGGAGAATTGTTTATCAGCTACATGTAAGATAGTGGAGTTAGAGTTGTTTGAGTTCAGAATGACCGAGGTGGTTGATGAGGTGGTGGCGGATGAGGCGGTGGCGGTATGAACAAAGTCTATGGGAAATAAAGATTTTCTGCTAATTATTTTTAATCATTTTGAACTCTTTATGATTGGTTTAGTCTATAAAATACAAACTTTTACGTGCGCACAAAACTACCCGTTTTCATATTAAACACTGTAGTAAGCAATGCGGATGTCTTCAAAATTTAAAAGTTGCTGTAAATTTTAATTACGGTACTTACCCTATCATAGTCAAAGTAAACATTTTCTGAGAGGAAATTTGATGAGGAATCTAAATATGGACTTGGTTGCATGTCATGAATTGGTCATCTTTTGTGTAACATAATGTAAAATGAGGAAAATATCACCAATTTTGATTCGCTTCAACACAACTTTTAATAAATACATTTTAGACCATTATAAGTATATATTTCTGGAAAGCTTATATTACAAGGATGCCAAATCAACAAAATATAACATCATAATACAGGGTGGGTAAGAAATATACAGGGTGGAACATCAACAAAATTAGCATTTTCCTTGTCATAGTGAACCCCATATTTTTCTTTTCTGAAAGCTATGTAGGTCAAAATGAATATGGATTCAGAAAGACATTTCATGGGCCCTTCAAACAAATTAGGAAGAAAGAGTTTGGTATCCCTTGTGTTAAACATACAGGGTGGTCAAAAATTGTAAAATAATTTTACAATTTTTATGACATTTATCAATCAAAACTTTTTTCCTCCATTTCTGGCACTAAAACTAATAGCATAATTGAATTCCTCATCAAATTTCCTTAAAATATGTGTACTTTTGAATAAGCAGGATGACCGGGCCAAAGATGGGCCATTTAGAAATGTCAGAGCATTACGTGTACACTTTGTACAGTAACATATAGGAAAAACTGTCTTAATTAGCATTTAATTAGGCAATTAATTAGTTACATCTTTTGTTACAGTTGATCTACTATGAGGTAGATCTACAATCCAGGATGATATACATGTATGTGCAATTTGTGGTCCATGCTAGTTGTACTTTTTAAGATACAAAGGTTTGAAGTTGGCCATATTTTCACAATTTTGTGTACAACCCTATGGGTCTCCCCCGCCCCAGCTCCCCCGCCCCGGCTCCCCCATTGACATATCTTACATTTATAATGAAGTATAAATCTCAAAGTAGTTGCCCAATTGACTTGTTTTTTTTTTTGTATTTGACAAAGAACATAATTATCTACAAAATGACACCAAACTTTCCAAAATAGGTACTATACTTATAGAATAAACCAAACTTGAAGTGTGAAGAAAGCATTTTCATGTTACGGCTCCTCCATTTTTGGGTGACCTATTTGTGACATGCGACCACTTACTTTTTCTGTATGGGTTAGGGGTAAAATGTTTCAGTTCAAAACATGTTGAATTGTAAAAAAATTTGAACATATTTTGGGACACCCTGTATTCCGAGATTACCAATCAGCTGTGATTTTTTTTCTTCCAAAGTCAGTAGTCTCCCCTTAACCTCTAACCAAATCAATGTTGTTTACTTTCAGTTTATATCTGCAAGTTAGTAATGTAAGCAATGGCCCATTTTATATTTGGAATTTTTTTATTCCACCCTGTATAACTTCAAGGTCACCCTGTACAATGAGTTGAAATGTGTATATTTAAATTGCTTTTGCCTTCAGCTTTCCAAAAATGTATACTTTTGCTAGTCTATAGGGTTGATAGTTATGGAGATATTCTAATTTGAAACTTGATTGGTGTAAAAACTCATAATATTTGTGATGCAACGCTAAGGGTGGCGAGTTCAAAAGCGTGGCCTTCTACTGGATTTATTGGTAGACAACTAAGTTAGGGGCTATGCAATAATTATGAGTCCTGTGGAGGGTAAAATTGAGGGGACACAAAATGTTTGGCGAGCCGAAAGGGGGAGGAGCGGGTGAAAGCAAGTTTTGACAAATCTGAGAGGGGGGGGCAAGTGATTTTTGGCATACATTCGTGGGGTGCCTTTTAGTGCTTGCGGTTAAATTGGATTGATAAACAAGCATGATTGACAGTGTGTTTTAGAGACCAAAGTCCCGGGGTAAAGTTCTGCTTAAGATCCAATGTACATAGTCGGATTTTTTACTCATGCTTCAGCGATCAATAAACTGGTAGATTCCAATTCCAAAATCAGAATGGTTTAGTATTGAAGTGAGCCATTATAATTATGCAAGATATATGTTGTATTCGATAACTTTTATTTTCACTAATCATCTAATTATGATATTTCTTATCTCTTTATGACCATTTTACTATTGAACACTTTAATTTTAACATGTTTTAAAATAAACATCAATATAATTTTAAGTTCAACGGAATGCTTTCATCATGATTAAATTATAATAACATATTTTTATCAAAATTCGACTATGGCTTAGTCTCGCACCGCTTACGTTGTATGGTGCCCATCTTGTCCTCCTCTTTTCGAATAGCTCTGATGACACTTTAACATGCACAGGGATGAATCCTCCTGAACACGGGACAAACGGCTTTATGTGACTTCCGAATCACGGACGTTGCACATACACTACCTATATCTGCACATGATGCTAAGCAGTGTATGGGGCGAGAAGAAATTCTACAATTAAATTCTGTGATGAAACAACTTAATTGAAGGATTCCCGACCATATAGTCCTAGACTTCTTGGGAGGGAAGAGAATTTTCACTATATAGTCCTAGACTTCTTGGGAGGGAAGAGAATTTTCACCTAAGGCAAACCCAAGGCTCGAACCCTCGCCGATCGTATCTCCCAACCGACAATGCCACTGCTCTGCCATCTCACCTTCAAGTTTGGTTTTAGTAGGGGTGTGCAGCTGAGAATTTGGAAGTGGACCCATCAATATATACCAATTCTGGACGCAAGAAATTTGGACGCATCGAATTGATATAATTATACCATTTAGAAGCAAAGCATGAAAAAAAGCAAATTATCACTGCAAGTCATGAAATGAGGCTTTTTTTGTTTCGGAGGCTTCATGTTAAAACATTATGGAACTTTTTTCCCCATAAGAACACTGTTAGTATCATCTAAGATGTGATATTTTTGTATGTATTGAATCAATAATTCTGTGTCGCTGATATTGTAGATTTATCACACTTTAATTTTTTCACCCATTTGTTAAGTATGGTGTCAACGTGCATGTAAAGCATCCGAAACAGGCTTCTGTGGGTATCGGTATATTTTTCAAACAGTAACCATTATAATATATCAACACTTGTTTAAATTTATGACATTCTACACATATCAAGTAACAATTTAATGCAGATATCAGTATGAAACGCTCCCAATTTAGATGCGCAAAGATGATAATTAATCTTATTGTTGTTTCGGAGACTTCTTTTGTTTCGGAGGCTTCAAGTGTTAACGGAAAGTTTGTATTGGGTCCCATTTTCATACGGTGATGTATATCTCTACTGTTTTAAAGACAAGTGACTTGAGGATATAAATGCTACATTTTGATAAATAGATTGGATGATCTCTTTTATTTATATTTGCTTTCAAGTTCAGTCATCAACTGTTATGAATCAAGAAGAAAATGAAGAAATAACAAAGAATTATGAATCAAAGCTATACCCACAAAGTTTGTTCGGAAAATGAAGCCTCCGAAACGACAAATATCAAAGTCCGGGGTCGAAGAAAACTTTATTAGTCATGCGAAATATACACAATATACATGTATGAAGAGCTTTGTTGCAAAACCCTTTACATCCACTTGAGCAATTTTGAGAAAACATCAATAAATCATCAAAATGATAATTTTCAACAAAAAGCAGTTTTGGGCGGGATGCTTGGGTAGGATGAGCATGAAAGTCCCGAACATTTTTTTTAAATCAACAAATTTTTGGATTGATGGGCAATAAGAAGATATATTTTTCAAAATAGGCACGTTATTTTACTCAAAAACATTACTGGGTTAGTCATTTTTGCCAAATGATTTGAGAGGTGCAAGTATTGATGAAGCCGTTGATCATGGCGAAAGTTTGAGACAGAATATACCCCAAAAATGTTGCATTTTTAATTAATGGGTCTTGCAGTGCATTATTTTTCTGCCTATCTTGAAGTTTAAACTTCAATGCAGAGCCTGGTTGTTATTAGACTACTCCGTAGTCCACTTGCCCATTAATGCATACGCTGGATATTGCATTTAAGTGTAAAACTCCGATTTAATTAATTTGTGCACAATTGATAGATTTTCACAATTGATCATCTGACTTTGGATTGCGGTTTACATGCTTAACACGGCTGTCTATGAGCTTCTATGGATGAGATTGTCGGATTCCTGGCTTCTAAAATTGGCCATGATGTAATGCATCTTCAAATGGATCTGGCTTGTGATTGCTCGCACAGATCTCGTTATGGTTTAAATACTCCGGGCACCTGCCATTACCATTAATAACTACATGGTACAGAACTATGCGGCATTTGTGTCGGCGGGAACATGAGCGCGTCTTGTACCATGCTTGTATTTCCAGGCTATGTGCGTGCGGTTAAATTGGATGATAAACAAGTATGATTGACAGTGTTTGTTTAAAATTCAATGTCCATAGTCTATCCTAATATGCGATTAATAAACTGGTAGATTCTAAAATCAGAATTGTTCAGTATTCAGACTGAAGTGCTTATATAATGACATTATGAGTTTGCATTTAATAATATAAGCCTACATATACTTTACTTTTACTGTCACTAATATAATATAAACTTTTTCATAACAATTTTATACTAGTATTTTGATGTAATAAATATCAGTATAATTTCGAGTTCAACTGAATGCTTTCATCATGATTAATAACATGTTTTATTTGTCAACAATCGACTATGGCATAGTCTAGGTTGTTATGAGTTATTATTTATTCTATCATTTCATCTGAAATATCCAGGTTCGGCCGTTTTCTATCTCTGTTAGTCTTTTTGTTCATAGGCCTATAAAAAGATACCATGCACGTATTAAAATAGGCTTACAAGAGCATAGAGTGTAAGTTATATTCACAACTTGCATCTCATCGATCCAGAACACAAAAGGTATAGAAATCGTTGACATTAGAGTACAATGTTGCCAACACTGCGGTTAAAGTGCCAAATTGTTCTAGTTCAGTTTATAACATAACGTAGTCTCTTGGATTGGATTAATTATAAACACTATTAAATCAAACACAAAGGGACCACCAGACTCATGCACACACAAAGTGATCTACATGTATACATAGAGTTGCATTTGCTATTTTAAGATGAAATTCATAGTTCTAGACTTCTAGTCCAATAAAACAGCATTTACTGTGGACGTTTCAAAGTCTGAAAGATTTTCAAACATGTGAGTTGGATTGTATTGCCCCTCGTCTCTGCTCATGGCAATGCCTTGTTGCCTGATTTTCACAGTTTCCAATGTGGTATATATGTCTGCCGCTCTGCCTCTATGATGTGGTCTTTTTCTAGAACATCGATCAATATTTAAAAAAATCAAAGAAATTGGGCAGATTTTGTGAAAAAAATTGTGTCAGGTGTTAAATGTAGGCTTGATTCCAAGCATCTAGCCAAGATTGAGAAAGATTCTGTGTTTTTGTCCAGATTTTTAATGTATTTCTCAAGCCGCCACTTTCTAGGTATAATCACAAGTGTCACTATTCTGAAAATGAAAAAACTTGATAGTCTTCACGGTCCACCAGTAGTTAGAAAATTCAATAGTCACCAATATATTGCTTTTTGTTTGTTTACTTTCTTGTTTGTTTGTCTTTCAGGAAAATATTGCTTCGAAAACTTGAGTCACTTCATAAGGTAGCAAGAGCCATTTGAACAGAGGCCATTTTGTACACAAAGTATAGGGAAATTTATAGTATTGTGCACCATGAAGGGAGTGTATGTGTGTGAGCCTATACGAAGGATGTTTTGATCGAGCAAGTTGTGCCAAACAGGTTTTGATTAGCATTTGCATATTGATTGAGGTGTTTTTAATTGTAATTCATATAATTTATAGCTAAAATCGCAGAAAAAAGCAACATATACTAGTTTACCAGTGCTAAGGTGAGTTATAGCCCGAAATGGGAGACCGGAGAAACATCAGTATGGTGGCACTCAATGTTGGTCAATACCTGGACAGGTAAGCTTACCTTTTGTGAGTGGGGGTGTGTTGGGGGGGTGTGAGTGTGGGCTAGGGTAGGCTAAGCTTAATTATGACAGGCAGCCAAGTTGGAGATAGAGAAAATGTCGATACAGTTTCACTGTTATAAAACTGTCTGGATGGGGTATGAGGGTGTGAGTGTGGGGGTGGTGGATAGGCTAAAATTATGACAGACAGCAAGAAAGACACAGATATGAAAAACATGACCACAAATGCAATGCATGAATTATAGGCCTACTTATTGTTGAATTACATCCGTCTTTGGTCATGTTGGTGAAATCATAAGCTTAGCCTACCCACCCACCCACCCCCACACACAAGGTAAGTTTACCTGATCCAGGGGCCCGTGACATAGGCTCCAGTAGCTATTGTGTTTGTTTGTTTCCATGCATTACCAAATTAATTTGATGCCTCAAACATTATACAGATGGGGATCAACATTTTCAAAATAAATTGATTTTAATTTGATCCATTCCAGTACCTCCATGACCTTTTAAATGTACTATCTACAGTAGATAGCACATTAATAGAATTTAATGCCAATTTGAATTTGTCCCCAAAAATGTCAACTTGAGATCGGTCCTCATAGTGAAGTTACATATAATGTTAATTAGTATTAAAACCCTTAGAAAATAAATCAGACATCTTGAGGTCCCTGAAGATTTCACATCACCAAATAATGTCTCTAAAGGCCTTCCATCCCCGATATACAGCGTTTAAATTACATTTCGGTAAAAGTTAAACAACTATAAATAAATATTAAAATCAAAGAAATTCGGCAGATTTTGTGAAAAATTTGTGTCAGGTATTAAATGTAGGCTTGATTCCAAGCATCTGGCCCAGATTGAGAAAGATTCTTTGTTTTTATCCAAATTTATTCTGAAAATGGGATGAAAAAACTTGATAGTCTTCACGGTCCAGTAGTTCGAAAATTCAATGGTCACCAATATATTTCTTTTTGTTTGTTTACTTGCTTGTTTGTTTGTCTTTCAGGAAAATATATTGCTTCGAAAAATTGAGTCGCTTCATAAGGTAGCTAGAGCCATTTGAATAGAAGCCATTTTGTAAACAAAGTATAGGGAAATTTATTAGTATTGTGCACCCTTCAAAGCTATAGTGCTGGTGACTGGAGGTAGAGTATAGTTTTGTTTCATCTTTCTTATTTGTCTTCTGCATAGGGGTGTGCATCTGCTGTGGAACTTTTTCAATACAATATAGCCGCTGTTACTAAGAGCTTTCTTGATGATGCCTTCTTCACCTATCTTGACTTGATTTTCTGTTTTATGAACTTATTTTTCCTGCCCATGAGGGTATGTATTGCTCCCAATTTCTGATATAAGTTCATGTAATGGATGGTGCGAACTGAATATCAGATATTAGTTGGTGTGGGTTGCTTTATGGTACACCAATAATTTCATTGTGTCATCTTCACGCTGAACTACAATGTATCAAAGTGTCTATATGAATTGTATGTTTCATCATTTTCCTGCTATATGTACATGTACATTTGAGATGTTCTGTGTGCAGAGGTATACTGTGTCCTTATTGTCAACCTCAAGCATTATTTATAAAACATGCTATTTGTCTACAAAACTTTAATACTGGTTTTGACGAAAGAGCACCAGATATTTTTTTTACTGACTTGGTACATGGAGTCAGTGTTTCAAATAAAGTGGGCCCAAGGGCCCACAGCTAATAAAAATCAGTCTGGGCCTACTGCATGAAAAAGCTACCGTACAGTACAGGCCTGTTGGGCCAGTGTTGGCCCATGATTAGATTGTGTAATATTCATTGTTCTGATCGTTCTTCATAATTATTCATATTTCAACTTTTTGGGCAGTTACACAGGCCCTGAAAATTTCAAATCCAAGAGCCCAAATGGCCCAATGATTTTACTGCATGAATACTTAGAGTAAACATTGGGTGAGGGTGGACTTGGTAAAAGTTTTTTAGTGTGTGTGTGCCCGGTGTGTGTGCGCACAAAGGGTAATGCTACAATGTACATAATTTCTTTTAAGCATGCTTCTATGGTTTATCCTTAGCATAAGAGAGCACAAAATACTAATAGGATTAGAGTTAGGGTTAGGATTTAGGGTTAAGGTAAGGGTAGGATTAGGGTTAGGATAAGGCTTGGGATTTGATTGGTGTTCTTTTACACGAAGGATACACTGCTTTCGTGAATGTCTCTTCGACACAATGGCCTTTGGATGTATTGGCACATAAAAGATGTCAGCATATTAGAGGTCATCTACAGGTCACATGATGGATTGGCACATAAAGATGTCAGCATATTAGAGGTCATCTACAGGTCACATGATGGATTGGCACATAAAAGATGTCAGCATATTAGAGGTCATCTACAGGTCACATGATGGATTGGCACATAAAAGATGTCAGCATATTAGAGGTCATCTACAGGTCACATGATGGATGTCATTTGATAAGATCATTGCTAAATAGGGCACAAAAGCTAAATATCTGGCCATTGTTAGATCCACTATGGCAGGTGATGCATGTTCTTTGGAACAGTGTTTATTGTTTATTAATTTTATTATTAATAATTGAATTCAGACTAACTTTATAGAAAATGCTAGATATGCCATCAGTCATAGATGTAATGTTACTTCACTGTAACATGTGTGCCAGTGTACTGCAAGCAAAGGTGTTGCTAGTTGTTTAATATTTTACTCTCTGTTTTGTTACGTCTATAAATAGTTAGCAGACAACAAGTGTGGGGATACCGTGTGGAAGGCTGCAGGAGCACAGAACACTACCAAAGCTAAACAGGATGAGATGGGCTTGGCTGTTGCCAGATGTTGCCATACATTGACCCGAAACATGTTTAGTGGTGAAATGTATGGTTACCCTCATTTTCTCCACACCAGCTTCATGCTGCAAGAAGGGGTGCAGTTCATGTGGTAGGACGTGATATGCAAATATTGGCTGTGGGCAAAAAAAACAGCAAAATAAACCAGATTATATGCCAGGGGTACAACAGCAATGAAGCCTGGGACAGTCAGGTGAGTTAACTTACTCCACGTGGTGACAATGTCTGACACTATAATTGAAACGTGCAGTATATCGCCAGGTCTTATTTTGGGGTAAGACCATAAGAGGTGGATGTATTTGTATTATTTTTCTTTATGTACCCCACCAACAAGTACTGATTACTTAGTACGGAGAAATAAAGTTTAATCTATGTGGTAAATTAAATTAAACTGAAGGCCTATAGATAATAACATCACTGCTCCTCTCCATCTGACTTATTAGCTCAGTTGGTAGAGCATCGGTCCGGTGATCCGAAGGACGCAGGTTCAAATCCTGGATAGTCAGTGAAATTTTTTCACTGGGTGTCAGTTTATGTATGTGTTGACTTGACTTAAAAACCTTGCTCTTATTACTTGGTAGTTATTGAAATACATCAGGGCCGTAGCAAGCGTGGTGGCCGGGGATGCTATGGCCGCACCACTTTTTGAGAAATTTGTTATGTTTTTCTTTGTATGTTTATTTCAATATGGGCATAGATTTGTAATTTGGCCACCCATATTTGTAATGGCCGCCTCACATGAATACAAATAGTTGAGATAAACAAATGAGAGCATCATCAAGGAGTACATAGATCAGTAGGTCATCCTCTTGTTGATGGGTTATTACCCAGTGAGTTCAGTGTTTTGCTTGAGACAAAGTAAATGCATCATAAAAACTTGATAATTAGCATATGGTCTCATGTCATAATTTTGGTATGCAAAAAGGATGGAGGGATTACACTTTTCTGAAAATTGTGATACAAATTTGATTGGCTTTCCATAACCCCACATCCTACTGCAGTGGTTGATACCTCATTTTTTTCCTTCCTTCCTTCCTTCCTTCCAATACTGTGCAGCTCTCATTTGGTTCAGAATAAATGCACAATGTGTTGTGGGCTTGCGTCCCGTAAGACGACAAGAAAATTGAAAAACAGGTGCAAATATAAACATGTGCAAGAAAAAAAGTCCGGTGGCGCCTACTTCAGAAGAACATCCCTCAGAGCAGTCTTGAAGCAGTTGAGAGATGGGTATGCAGCAGGGTCTACTGGCAGACGGTTCCACTCCACTCCGGGATGGTGTGAGGGAAGAACGCGCTGGCATATGTTGAAGAGTGGGTGCGTGGAATAAAGGACCTAGAGCTGTGGCCTCTGGTGGTTGATGTACATGTAAGCTGAGATATGTACTGGTGGTTCCACGGGATGTCGACCAGGTTGAACCGGATTTTGTACATCGATGTGCAGTCTGCTATTGCGGCGGCATTCCTGAAGTGAAATCCAGCTACATTGTAAGATGTTTCAGCATGGCGGTGACACTACTGTACTTGCAGTAATCACCCATGACATACCGAGCTGAACTACGTTGGACTTGCTCCAGTTTGCTTGTATTCCTCTGTGTGTGGGGTCCCATGAGGTGGCAGCATATTTGACTGTTGGGCGGATGAAGGTAGTGTACACAGCTTCTTTAACCCTGTGTCTGCTGTGACTCAGGTTTCTGGAAAAGAAGGCTCTGTTAGCTCTTTTGGGGTTGTGTCTACATGGGTATTGAAGCTCAACCGAGAATCTAGACTGACTCCAAGCTACTTGGCCATGGATGGTGTAATATTGGCTGGGATTGGTCTACGCTTATTGGTGATCTGTACAGCTTGACACTTGGACACTTTTAAGCCTAATTTTATTCTCTTTCAGTCTACTGAAGCATACACAATATATAATATTGATATTCTTTTCCTTAATAATAGAATAACCGTCTCGCTATTAAATTACTCAAATTTGTCATTTTTGACCATGCGACTATATTATGTATGTGCTTACCATCAAGCGCTTTTGAAAACATGAAATTGTACCAAAGTCTGGCGCTTTACCAACTGAGCTAATGGGGTTGAGACACAAATTTGCAGGGTTACTTGTTCGTATATAGCTATAATGTCTATCGATGATTTGCTCAAAACCCTAGCTATCAAGTTTTTACGGTAACAGGCACCCATATGCCGATACACAATTTTATTTTCAAAATCAAATAGAAATGTTACAACTCATTGTGTTGTTTAAGTGATAAATTTACATGATGTACATCACATTAAACACTTCTTAAATTTATTAAATATTCTAAATTTTGCCTTTGAAGGACACTTACCAATTTATGTTTTTGATACCTAACAGGTCAAATGGGGCAGCCGATACCAAGAAGATGCAGGCATGGGCAGAGGTGAAGAAATGGAACAGATATTCAGCTACTTATCAAGGTTGAATTCTATGACAAAGAATGTGTCTGCTGCAAGTAAGTGAATACTGTTAATAATGATCAACCTACTGCATAATTCTCTGAGCCTTGTATACATATATTTCATGTTTATTATATGGACGTGAAAATTTCCCACTCAAAAAATAGTAAGTCCAGTTGACTAGATTATAGTTCAAATTTCATTATTGTTTACTACCTGGATGAATGATAATCTTCACAAACATGAAAAACTCCACATATTGGTGCTTTTGTATTTTGAATATGTTTGAGAAGGGCTGTATTAAAAAGAATTGTGATTTCACATTTTGGACACAACCCACGGGCCTAAAGTATTGCTGCTGTAGGTAGCTGATCAGGGTATTTTTATGGGACAGCCAAGTGTAGCCAACAATCGGGGTTATTATCCTGATCGGAACCGATTGTAACAAGGTCTTTCATCATGGATCTTCTGCCTGGCCTTTATCAGATGAGTCACATAGAGAACGGATAAGGTTTTTTGTCCTGCAGGAATTGAACCAAAGACTGCTTGCACCAAAGGTAAAGACCTGAACCAGTATGTCACACAACTCCCTATACATACTATTGGTTGTGCTACCACCAATAGTATTATCAGGGATCGATGCAAAGGGATGGGCATCCTAGTATTACGTAACAAACCGGAAGATGTAGTTTAAGTCTAGACAATAGGCGGATTAGCGGCCATTTTGTCTTCGACATGATTTTATTCACGTGTCTTTATACTTTAGTACACAAATATATAAGTTAACATGTTTACAATATTAAAATTATATTTTGAATAATCAATTATATTCTGTAGTAAATCGATCAAATAACGGTGATTGTTTTGGTATTATATGCTTGATAAAATTAAACTGTCTGACAAGTATTCTTATCCGCCGTCAGTGTGATTCCAGACATTCCACGTACCATGTTGAGAAGGTGGAGGAGACTAAAGCTGTATTAACGAACACGCATGCGTTAAAAATGATGTAGTTTAAGTCGAACAATAGAGTGACGTAGTTTCCGGCATTGTTCCTATGCACTTTCACCCTCCTGGTATTATCATATATATTATTTCAAGATATTAGTGCTGACATGGGAAGAAATTAATACTCACATTTGGACAATCCTAAAATATCCATTTAAAACATTGTTAAACAATTGACACAATAACAAAATTGCCTATCAATTAACTGCACATAATTATGCATTATGTATTTTCCATCACCATGCAAAATACAAGAGCAAAGGGGTTAGAAGGAATGAAAAAAAAACGCAGATTGTGCGATATTATATTACTTTACATCTGCACTGCTGCATGCTCAATTATCCAAATGGTATGCTTTAAAGATGGCACATACTCTATGTGAAAGAACAAGATATGCCTATAGCAGTATCATCATTTGTAAGTAAAAATGTAGATAAATGGCAAACAATGTTTTTATGGACACATACTTTAAGTGCAAGGAGGAGATTTTATCTTTGCAGTTTCAATGCCCATTATTTCACTATGAAACTTGGACAGAGTTTGTCACTTACCCTCTGGTAGCAGAAATTGATAACTCCATTTTTCAGGATTGTGTGACTTAAGCCCATTCTATATTTATTGTTTTCAATTAATTGTACACAATTTTGGTGCTGTTGTTGTTAGTAGACAGATGTGTTTATAACACCATCTGTTATGCTATGAAAAGTTCTATGTGCACCAACGGGTGTCTTGTTGTTCTTGATTT
Organism: Amphiura filiformis; assembly: GCF_039555335.1. Taxonomy (NCBI): domain Eukaryota; kingdom Metazoa; phylum Echinodermata; class Ophiuroidea; order Amphilepidida; family Amphiuridae; genus Amphiura; species Amphiura filiformis. The sequence goes on from NC_092629.1 coordinate 1,415,827, forward strand.
TGTGACTACCTGTAATGATGGAAGTCATGTACAGAAAGGAATTACACGTACCAAACATCAATGGGATCAAACCCCATTGTTGTTTTATTGCTATGTAGATGACATCCAATGCAAAGTGAAGAATTTTCATCAATCTGAAGTATTTACTGATCATCTGGATCAGGACATTTAGTTTACCAGAAAAGGAAAAAAAACTGTTTGTTTTCTTAATGCCATATATTGTAATATTATAATATTTCCATAAGAAATAGATTATATTGTATTATATTGTAAATTGTATTTTTTTGTCCATAAAATGTTATTTTTCACTGTCGGATATAAACTCACATCCAAAACCACAGTTTATAATTACCAGTTTTTTTATTTGTTTCCTTTTTATTTTATTTTTTTTTTACACAGACAGAGTCGATACCATAACAGAACATGTATTTTTCTGGAATACAAGAAAGATCGTACCAATGTCAGCACATCAGTGAATAGATTCATCAGGTTTGTAAAACATATCAATTAGCAATTTTTGCTTGACAAAACCAGTAAGGTTTTACTTACTCTAATATTTCGTCCTACATGTCGGAGGACTTCATCAGATGTGACCATCTGATGCACTTTCCCAAGAAATGTGACTTTCGGTTGTGATTGGTCTGGTCTCCTGTCTTTAAAGAGACTGAAGAGTAGGTTCATGAAATGCTGAAAGACGAAAGAACTTTAAAAAATTGAAGACTGACCCCACCCCAAAGTACAAGCGAGAGTTAACTACCATCCTCGCTAGACTTAAGAAAGAACAAAATTGATGGTAAACAATATAAGCTTTTGTACCCTACAAAAGCAAATACCTACGACTTTATTGCACTGCAAAATTCACAAGCAAGGCAACCTCTAATATGATCAATCGTCGATTATACAGATTCCCTCGGCTATGAGACATCAAAAGCCCATGTCGATTTGCTCAATCCTTTGGTCGGTACCAAGGAACACCACGATAAAAATTCAAAAGAATTAGCGGAGGACCTAAGTGGAGTGTGTATTGAGGAAAATGAAATATTTAACTCTCACGACGTGGTATCCTTGTTTACCAACACCCCAATAAGGAGGCCTTAGATGTGGTTAAACCAAGACTGGTGGATGACAAAGATCTTAAAATGCGCACCAAACTTGTTGATGACATTATCGAACTCCTTGATACTCACCACCACATATTTTGAATTCAGAGGTGCCATATATAGGCAAAGGTTTGGTGCAGCGATGGGCAGCCCAGTCAGCCCCATCATAGCGAATTTCTTTATGGAATTCCTGGAACAGCAAGCAATCGTGACTGCCCCGATTGATTGTAAGCCAGTACGGCATTGGCGTCATTATGTGGATGACGTGCTCGAAATCATAAAAACAGATGAAGTTCAAAATTTAATTGATCATCTAAACCAAGTTGACAAAAACAGACAGTGTAAAATTCATGTACAAGGAAGAGAAAGAAGGGCAAATACCATTTCTCGACACGCTTATTGTTCGGAAACATGGCGGTTCGGTAAAGCTCCTGGTATACAGGAAACCAACCCATACTGATCAATACCTCGGTTTTAATTCAGAACACCCCGTCCTTCAGCAAATGGGTGTAATCTGAACTCTATTTGACCGTATGTACAGCGTGGTCACAGAAGAAGCGGATAGAATGAATGAAGAAAAACATGTGTGTGGAGCCCTGAAAAACTGTGGCTATCCTAAATGGGCAGTGGATCAAGTCAAAGCTAAAATGCAACAAAAATCTAAAGCGGCTGTGAAACCTAGCGCAAAGAAAGATCAAAAGAATGATTGTAACATTCACCAATTATCTGTGCAGCTCCCCAAATTTCATTGGGTGAAGGAAGTTTTTGATAACCAAACAACTAATCACCGATTTTTGCGTTACAGGAGGAAACTGGAGATCCCGGAGAAAACCTGCGAGAGAGCTGTTTTGAATTGGTAGAATTATTGTATCCTGTGAAAATTTATTGGCATCATTTGTTACACAGTTATTTTAAAGCGGGCTTGATGAAGAATTAAAATATCACAGTTACACTTAATTTTGAAGGAGTGGTTTCTGGAGTTCTGATGTGCAGCGGGTTCATAAAACAACACATATCTCAAGAACCACAGTACATGAATTAATCTAGACAATGACAATTCATGTAAGTTGAAAGATTATGACAACTCTAAATAGTCTTAAAGCATGTCAGGGTATTCATGGTCATTCAACATGTTCAACTCCCCCCAAAATAAATTTTCATTGTTTAGATTAGTGGTTAATGAAAAATGACACCTTAAGACTTTAATGGGTATGGAATGCAAAACATGCACTTTCAAAAATTGCTTAAGGTATTGTGGTTCTTGAGATATAGGTTGTTTTATGAAGCTGTTTCTTTTTGACAATCATTACATCAGAACTCAAGAACCATAAGACATACAAAAGTGCAACTGTGGTATTTTTATTCTTCATCATGCCTGTTTTCAAGTAGCTGCAACAAATGCCAGTGGTCATTACTATTTACATGATACAATGATTTGACCAATCCACAACAGCTAACAAAGGAAAACATGGGGATTTTGTAATCCATAGCCCCCTACCCCCCATCCTCTCATATACACACTTTTCTAATAAAAACTTTTTTTAAACCACTAGAAAGCTTTGTCTCTATACATCATGTTTATGTACCAAATATTTCTTCCTGATCAATTCGTTAAGCAGAAATATCACAAGTATTAAAAAATTGTTTGATTGGCGTAACCTAAAAAGGGGTAGGTAGGCAGGGATTTTTTTAAACTTTTAAAGCTGTTAATCGTGTAAATTTGGGGCCTTGGGAACCTTTTTTATTTCTTTTACTTTTAACTTTATCTATTTATTTATTTGTATTACTTATTATTCTTTTTTGCAAAAAAAAACAACCAAAAAAGCTTGGGTCAGGCCTACTTTTAAGGTCAGTCGTGTTGTGCCAATCAAGCAATTGTTTTTGTTTTAGGCCTTACGTTCTGGTATACCAGAATGAAATTACAACACAGTGGCGTATATGGAGCAGTGTAATACACATAATCATGCATAACTCGCAAATGCAAAATCAGAATAAACTGAAATTTTAAGAATACGCTTTTTCATGGATACTGAAAATGCTAGGATGACGAAATACTCCTTAACCATGAATTGCTTTCTAATGTTTTGCATTGTGTGACACAATAATCTGTCTGTTGCACACATAGTGACTCAAATTCCCTTAACAATTGTATTTTCTTATAATGTTGTTTGTTAAAATATGGCATACTACATTGGATTAAAATTTTAATAATAGACAAACTATTAATTTTTTTACCCTTAAAATTGTGTTTTGTTGCACATTGTTTATTAAAATATGGCATACCACATTGGAATAAAAAATTAACAGACAAATCTTTTAGCCTAATAGGGAATGAATGCTTAAAAACCATGAACGTGCATTCACGGTGAAATTCCACCTATGTATGGAAGTATATGTGACCAGCTCCAACAACACCCGGAACAAGTTGCCAGACACGTCTTTTGAGTTGTAGGCCTTTAAGCTGGTACTGCACCCCCTGATAAATTTGTGGCTAATTTGACATTTTTTACAAAAATAACTACACACTGGTAACAAAAGTTATGTACATTATAGGGGCAAGGAATCCAATTACTTCACTGAAATTTCAATGATTCAAGACAAGTTGTTCATTATATATGTTAAGAAATTAGGTACGTTCTAGCGGTACCACTCTTCTTGTTATGTATATTATAGGGGCAAGGAATCCAATTCACTGAAATTTCAATGATTCAAGACAAGTTGTTCATTATATATGTTAAGAAATGAGGTACATTCTTGCAGTACCTCTCTTCTTATCATAAATAACTTGTTGCAGGGGCGTAGCATCATGAAATTTAAAAAAATCCCATATGAAAATTGCCAAAAAATGGCTTGTCCCCCCCCTTCCCCAATCAGATACGGTGCCCCCATCATGGTCGGTGCTCCCCCATGTGATGACCCATGCCACTGACTTGCTGCTTGTCTTGAGTCTCTGAAATTCCAGTATATAACTGGATTCCTTGGCCCTAAATATACATAACCTTTGTTACCATTGTGTTATTATTTTTTGAGAAAAATGCAAAAATATAGTCACAAATTTATCAAGAGGTGTAGTATCACCTTTAAGATGACATTCCCATAAAAAATATATCAAATTTTGGAATTCTTGATTTCATGGTATTTGACTGTGGGACTAAGTGGACTTTCAAATCCTTGAAAGTACTAATCAAAAAGAGGTTTATTTAATCAATAAGTAACTGTTGAGCTGTGATAATCCTTATTCAATCCTGTGTAAAGCATGTCACTATTTGGCCCATTACTATATTCAGTTTTGGTGTTTTCAAAACTACTGTTCATTGCAATTGATGACAAAAATAGACAAACTTTTGCCATGGCAAGTTTAAAAAGTTAACTGTATGATTTGATCTCAAATATACGGTCAGATATAGTATCATGATGGGTACAGCAAATATGTATAGCTATCTCCATTCTATAGTCGACTTGAAATAGGCAAGACTTGTTTATTTTTAATACTGCATGATATGGGACCATAGAGTGCCAAATTAATTTTAAAAAGCATGTTAAATTAGTATGAAAAGTGCAGTTCACGTATGTGGAGCTGCGCCAGCCAGCTATGCATGCGTACGCCATTCTATATCAATCCATGATGTTACAAGTCCTGCCTATTACGAGCTGATCATAGCGTAATTTTATTATTGTACATAGAAATGAGTTTCACTTTGAAATAAAGACCTTTGCGGTGTCACCTGATGACCAACAACAAAAATAAAACTTTGAAAGGACATTTCGTGATTTTCAGTCTGAGCATATTTGCAGACACTTTTTAGCATGGTACATAGATATTTTAGTAAACTGGCTTTTCAAATTACCCCATCTGGGATGATAAATGAAAAATGTACCTTAACCTTTATTTGGAATTTGTCACCATGTGATTTAGTATGCAATTCTGTTTGGCATAAGAGCATTATAATGTTAGTATAGTAACAAAACATTGCAAACACAAAATAAGCCAAATACTGTCACAGATCAACATAAATACCTATATTATAGTTACAGCTTAATACGGTGCATGTATGGCACAATGCTTTGTTAACATCACGGTGCATGGCACGATCTTAGGGCTGCAAGAGGTGTCACCTGGAAAAATATGAAAAGAGGAAAATAATTGTACTACTTGCACCTTATATTTGTACACTGTGGGTATGCAACTCACCGACACACAACACTAGGGGGCTAATGTTAATTCAATGCATTGAAATCGAATTGAATTGAAATGAATTTTGGGCGATTTTCATTTCAATGCATTGGAATTGAATTGGAATCGAAATGAGTGGGCTTGGGCATGAATTGAATTGGATTGGAATTGAAATCATCGTGAGCAATGAAGAATTGAATTGGATTGGAATTGAAATCATGTTGAGTGATGAAGAATGAAGTGGAATTGAAATGAAATTCAGCTTTGATTTCAATTCAGCATTTCAATTCACAAGATCATTTCTGTAAAAAGTGCCCTTCCATTTAAACAAACTAAACATGATAAATAAAAAAGAAACAGCAGTCACCATAAACTGGTACAAAACATAAACATAAAGTGTTACAAAACATATTTTAACTAAGTATTCTGGAAAGCTTTTATTTAAAAATACACTGTACATATTGAAGAAAATTAAAAGTATGATATCATTTCTCATACACAGGTATAGTTAAACTTGTTCTTCTTAATCTGTCTTTAGAAAAATATATACTGTCTCTCTTGTCATGTGGAAAAATTATAGGTTCTATGTTCATAAAGACACTAATATCTTCTAATATGATGCAAATTGATTCTTAGCATTTCCAATGTTTTAAATTGCTTGATATGATCGATAATGTGAGTATGAGACCCCCCCCCAACTTGCCAAAGATCTCAAACTTTTGGCACTGATCATATATAAAGCCCCTATTTTTCTCAAGCTCCTAATTTTTATGCTCAAGAGTCATTGTACATTTGAACAAATTGTGAGAAAACCATAAAAGAAAATGCTTATCTTTGACAGCTTTTTTCACACTTTTCAAAAGTACAAGGATTTTGGGTGTAAAATCAAAACCTTGATTTTTGACATCTTTGAGGTCAGTGTGGGGACAGGGTCTCATTATCGATTGTACCACACACCTTAAGTTTAGAAAATAATGTGCATGGTGGACAAGAAGTTAAGACAAATATTAGGAAGTCAGTTACCTAAGAACTAAGTTCCAAAGTTTCATAAAATAGGACCCAGAGGTCAAGGATCACTCGCATTGTTTGAATGTGAAAAGTGAGTTAACATAACAATAAGTATCTTCTGTTGAAATGTTTTTGTGACAAGTAGTGTACTTGATTTTGACTTTGTGTTGCTGACTCAAGTGTTATAAAATTGATAGTAAAATTTAAAACATGCACTGCAAAAACAGTGTCTAGATATTAAACACCATTCTAGAGACCATCTTGTCCTCGATTTGTAAACATGTCTAAATGCTAAACATGTTTAGTAATTTGATGCCTTGTGTTTAGATATTAAACACTTGATGTTTTGAAGTTTGACATTTGTGTTTAGATTTTACACGTGTTTACAAATCGAGGACAAAAAAATGTTCAATCTCTAGACACAACTTTTGCAGTGTGCCTTTAGTCAATTAACGCAAACTGCAACTGTATTGGAATTGGAATTGAATTGGAATTGAAATGAATGCTCAGAATTGAATTGAAATTGATTAGCTGTTAATTTCACTGCATTGGATTGGAATTGAAATGAAATGATTTTGGAATTGAAAAATTGAATTGGAATCGAATTGAATTAATTCTAAATTGGAATTGAATAGCAAGACTCCGGGTGTAGAAAGAATTGAATTTGAATATAATTGAAATCAATTTTCTGGAGTGAAATAACAATACACTAGGCACACAAGGAGGGGGAGAGCTGGAGAACTAAGAGAGGGACAGACAGAGAGAGAATGAGAGAAAGAGAGATAGGAACAAGTGGCATTGCCAGGGGCATATGCCTCCAGTCAGAACTCTTTCTCCCCAGTTGCCCACCCCAGAAAAAAAACATAATTATGAAAATGTCCAGTGTTTGCTTGCGCAAAAGTACGTTACCCTCCCTGAAATTGACTTCCCCTCCAAAAAAAACTCTAGTGCCGCCACTAATCGGAACAGATTCAAGTCATATAGATAGACTTGACTAAAATCATAGAAAATAATACCCCCATCTTCATCATGAAGAGAGAGATAGAGACAGACAAAAAAAGGAAGTAAAGAGATGCAAACAGACTGAGAGGCAGACTTGACTAACGTGATCAGGAAACAATGCCTTCATCATCTACTCCATTTTTTTTTTAACAGGACAAGAAACACCTTCAACTTCATCCATCCATATTTTCTTCACCACCTTTGAATGTACAAGGGTTATTCAAAACGTTGTGCCTCAACCCTCATATCTGAAAATAGCAGCCCCTTCATATTTTCCACAGTTATGATATAAGGGCAGGCCCTCTCAACTGGCAGCGCGTGCACCACTTGTGACAATTGAAGTCAGTCGAAGTGGCACATGAAGTGGCGCACAGTAATTTTAATTATTATTTTTACATAAATCTTAAACAAAAATGGGGTGAAAAATACCCAATCTAGGCATTAAAAAACCTTAAAATCTAGGAGCTTCCAGGGCAATGCCCTTGGACCCCAAATACAGCTTCACCACTTTACCTCAAGTTATTATTCGCTATGCGCACACGCTAACTCGCAAAGTCCTCCCTTAACATATTGGCACTTCATGATCTCTCAAATTTTCCTTTGGCACTTAAAATAAACTAGTTAGAAGGCCTGAGACTACAAGATTCCCATTGCGGCTGCCTGCACAGGTACGCCGTCACCAAGGTAGCGGGCTGGTACATGGAGAGTATACCTACACAGCACCAATGATGCTTCTGCACATTACCCACCAGCAGTGGTACTGTACTGGTACTACATTGGTACTCCCCTTGTACTGTACAGTACCAGCCAAGTACTGGTGGGAGAGCGTGGCGCAATGGTTAGGGTACTTGCCTTTAGTGCATGAGGTCCCGGGTTCAATTCCCGGTGGTGGTGATTTACTGGGATACGGACTTGGATAAAAAAGATCTGAAATTAATTGGCAGCATTTGTAGATTAAATTCAGACTTCCGCTCTCCCCGTGGTTCATTTAGAATTGTGTAAATGAATCATGATAGTACCCTGTCCTTCGGATTGGATGTTAAGCCATCGGTCCCGTGTGCAGAGAGACATTACTGTACATGTATCTCGCAGCCAGTTTCGAAAAGAGTAGGGTTTTAACCCCTGACTGTTCCCAACCCGTCCCGGTATTCAAATGGACCCCAATGGAAATAAGCTTCAATGTAGGCTTTCTTGGGTTATCCAGGCTCGTCCAAACCCGAACAATTAAATCAAATCAAAAATTATATAAGATCATGCTTTACATGTTAAAATGTCTGCATGGATATGGACCAAATTATCTCATTGAATCAATTTCATTGTACAACCAAACTTGTCCTGGCTCGCATTCTGCAATGGACACTAAACGTCTCTCTATACTAAAAGTCAACCATAAAGGCCTGCAATCAGCTTTCGACAAGAGTTTTTCTCTCACCGCACCTGCACTCTGGAACTCACTTCCATTTGAACTCCGTCCTGCTGTTTCTCTGCCAATTTTCAAGAAAGGTCTCAAAACATTCCTGTTCCCTCAATAATCTGGTGGCTTTGTTTCAGTTTGCTGTTTTATTTTGCCTTTCAAATGTTTTGTGTTCTATCTTGGCGCCATGGTCTTTATGAAATGGCCCTATAAATGCCTTGTATGTATGTATGTATGTATGTCCCATAGATTTTCCAAACGGGAAAAATACGATATCTGCAGAAGGAAGGTGGTATGAAAGTCAAACAACCACAAAAAAGTGTATCTTTATAACATTATACCAATAACTCAATTTCAGCCAAAAGTGGATTTGCAACAGAGCGCTTCATAGGTTAATTACGTTTCCTATTTTAGATGGTATCATTACAGTTTAATCAATTTCTTGATAAATATTTGATGTTTCTCTGTAAACATTGCTTAATTTGGCCTTAGGGCCACAGTGCTTTTTTAATCAAATGAAATGTAATGAATGAGTGATTAACCATCACATGCCTTGAAAATCTATACCCATTGATCTACTACACAGGCCAAAACAATACTAAAATGGTTATTTTTATAATTGTACATGTAGGGCGAATTTCTCGACGGGTGGCTTAGCAGTTGGCTAGTCTAGCCTCAAGGTTTAAGAGGTCGTAAGATCAGGCTTAACTGAAAACATGTTCCCCGAAGCATGGCTACCATAGCCTCGAGGCTTCGTTAGCCTGTGGGCCAGGCTTGTAGGATTAGCCCCAGGCTTCGGTAAAATTTGCATTTCTCGAAATCAGTCTTCTGTAGCCGTAGTCTACGCAAGCCTGTTAGATCAGGCTTACAGCGGCTTTTCTTGGCTCTGCCTCAGAGCAGGTCTTGGGTCGTAAGCTGTGGTCTATTTCAATTGACAAATTGCTTAAATTGTAATGCAAAGTTTTTCTTTCATATTTTTGAGAAATCGAAACAGATGCTGTCTTTCATTCAACATAGAGTAAGTAATAATTATTGTTCGATTTAGTTGAACATTTCAACATTTTAAATATAATAATAAATGTCGTGAGCATCTTCAGGAGAGCAATGATCCTTTTCTGAAGTATTCGGATACCAAATTTAAATCGCGCTGCCGATTCAGTAAAGACAATGTATTAAGGCCTACTGATCTGCTTGGCTTGAACCTAACTTGTAACGGTCAACAAATAGGAGCAACCCTCTCCTTCCTGTTCCTGCCCCCCCCCATATTTGACATGTCCAAAAACCTTGACGTTCCACATGAACTTGCTCCCATGCTTTTCTCTTTTTTGCCTGAGATTTGCTTGCTTTCAATGATAATAATGGCTATATTTGTGAACGGACACGTTTTGCTAACATACCCGAAGGAACAGTTCTTGAAACATTTGAATGATCAAGAAACAAAACATTCTTTTTTTTCTCCTCCTCCTCCTCCTCCTCCTCCTCATCCTCATCCTCAACCTCATCCTCATCCTCATCCTCATCATCATCATCATCATCATCATCATCATCATCAACTATAAACTCATGCTAAATTCGCAAATAGAACATGAAAATATCAGCAGTAGATAGCACGCAAGATGGTTGTCAAATGCTTGGTTATGTTTTTGTTTTTGCACCAAAATTATCCTTAAATAATGTTATTTTACTTTTGACAAACATGTGTATGATTGTGAAACAATTTTTGCTTTAGGCCTACTTTTAGGGGAATCAGAGTTTCCTTTTCTGTAGGCTTGCAGTTTGACCCTTTTTGAAATGCAAAGAAAAATTAATGAGTCAAGTAAAAAACATAGAAATATCATTCATGCAAGCAGGACTCATAATAATTAAGTAAAGTGAAAATAAAATAATACATAAAGGACACAAAAAACAGAAAAAATAGTCTTGCATCAAGTTGTGTACGGTGTAAGCCCAAACATAATACCGCCGGTTTAGGCTAGTCTTTGTGCTGATATCATTGCGATAATAAAACGGTAACCTTGTTTGTACGGTAAACCGTGACGGAAAACAGCTTATGCACATCTACCTCCAACTGCCAATACAATTAAGTCGCTGGTAGAAAGGGACACGGTTGTCAAGCATTAAGCCTGCAAGGCCTCTAAGACCAGGTTGAATTTGCGTTCAAGAAATCCGGCTACAGTTAAGACTCGGGCTTCGAGAGCAGGCTAGGCTTTAGCCTCAAGGCCACCTTAAGCCTATCGAGAAATTCGCCCGTAATGACTTACCTAAAAGGTTAGTAATTCAATATAAATTGGAGTTTACACCGGAAATGTAAATACCCCGGAATACTTACCTCCACTGGCTCCTTCTTTCTCGCCTGATACTACATAACCAATATGCGCCACTGCTCTGTGTTCTATTAATTGCAAACAAGAAATACATTCAAATAATATTTCCAAGAAACTGTGAGAGATTTAAATTAAACTAGATGCCACCCAAAGTAACAAGATTCAGACTGCCTGCCCTCCAGTAAAAGGAAAGTCAGTTTCCTAACAAGTTTCAAGTGGCACTAGATTTGCTTGTTTCTTGCCCAGATGAACTTCATATCAAGCAAATATTTCCAAGAAACAGTGTGAGATTGAAACTGAAAAGAAACACATACCTCAGCATATCAAATGGACATTTCGACCGTCTGCCTTTGGGTCGAGAGAAAGGCAAATTCCTAGATTTCCTTGTTCTTTGTCCAGAGGAACTTTAAGCTATTCATCGTTGTAGTGCGATGTTAAAAATTGAGTCAATGGGTTGATAACAGGTGTACAACCCATGCAAGTCTTGAGCACAAACCAGATGAATCACTCACTACAACGGCAAATTAAAGTCAATTTTCTTTAATAAGTACAGCTAGATGAACAGTGTGCGGGGTCAACTGCTGCCTTGCTGATTTCCATCCTGACTGCAAAGCTATTCATTGAATTCAGTATTTCCATTTAAATTACAATTCGCATTTACATAAATACTTACCTCCACTGGCTCCTTTTTCTCGCCTGATACTACATAACCAATATGCGCCACTGCTCTGGGTTCTATTAATTGCAAACAAGAAATACATTCAAATAATATTTCCAAGATACTGTGAGAGATTTAAATTAAACTAGATGCCACCCAAAGTAACAAGATTCAGACTGCCTGCCCTCCAGTAAAAGGAAAGTCAGTTTCCTAACAAGTTTCAAGTGGCACTAGACTTGCTTGTTCCTTGCCCAGATGAACTTCGAGCACATTAAACTCAATTTTCTTGCATAAATGCAGATGAATAGTGTTTGTGGGGTCAAATGATTCTTTATCAATTTCTATTCTGACTGCAATAAGCTATGATTGAATATAAGCTAATATAGTATGTATTTCCATTTAAAATACAGTTCATATCTACATAAATACTTACCTCCACTGGCTCCACCATTGGCTGCACACACGCCCTGTGTATTGCTTTGGCTTCTATTAATTGCAAACAAGAAATATATAAGAAACGTATTTCCAAGAAACAGTGTCATTTTTAAACTAAAATGAAAAAAAAAAACACCACCCCAGTGTATCAAGTGGACATTTTGACTTGTATTGTCTGCCCTTGGAAAATTCCTGCTGAGGTTTGACTGGCCCTACATGTAGGTTTAACTCACTGATGGAAACAAAATCAGTCAAAGTCACTATATTAAATTGCTGCATATTTTCTGTTAATTTTGGCTAAAATGTTGCCTTTTCCAATTTCTTGCATTATAAAACTTTGAATTACACTCTATATTATTGATATTCATGTCTTGAATTTTAAGCTATTTGGAGCATTCAAAGAGAAGAAAATTCCCATGGAAACAGCCATTTACACCCATTTTTGTGAATTTTACTGGGAAATTTTACACTGCTTAAAGTGAGCATTAATGGCCATTGCCATGGAAATTGCATTCTCTTTGAATGCTCTCAATACCCTAAAATTAAAGAAGCCTTGTTTATTAATAAAGTTAAGGTGGTACTACACCCCTGGCAAATTTTGTGCCTATTTTTGCATTTTTCTCAAAAATGATAGCGTATTGGTGACAAGTAAGATATGTATATTATAGGGGCAAGGACTACAACTACTACACAGCACAGACAACAGTTGTGGAGTTACAGTCAAAAATAAGGGAAAATCAATATTTGATCAATAAATAAATAACTACTTGCCATGAGTTGCTGAATTTTCAGTGCAGTAGTTGTAGTCCTTGCGCCTATAATATACATATCTTACTTGTCACCAACGCACTATAATTTTGAGAAAAATACAAATATAGGCAAAAAAAAATGGCCAGGGGTGTAGTACCACCTTAAGTGTAATTCAAACTTTTGGAATGTAAGAAATTGCAAAAAAATGGTTAAAAGGGTCCATTTTTGGCTAAAATGACCAAAATCACTAAAAAACATGCATTATTATGAATTATGATTTACTTTACTACACAACTAGATGGCACAGCTGTGTTTGAGCAACACACATATTTGCCAACACTGAACTGTAACCCGCCATAACAGACCCTTATCCCACTGTGACACCCCTTAAACGTGCCACCTCTTAAAACACCATAACACTCCTTAGCCAATTGTAATATCATATACACCCCTTAACCCTAACAGGACGGTATACTACAAAATACTACTTGATATATGCGCTGTTCGTGCAAGCATCCCATGTGGTGTGATGACGCAATCACCCTAAGTGATATAAAGGCACGGTTTCGCTGGCCAGCGAAGCCCAAGACCTGTGGCAAAGTGTCGCCGACCCAGTGCCTGGCATGCGAGGGGTCTCGGGTTCGAATCCCACCCAGAGCAAACAACTTCTTTCCTTCTTTTCTCTCTTTATTCCTTCCTTCTTTCCCTTCCCGTCGCCAAAAAGCCCTTAGGCGGTTAGGGTTAGAGCCATAATGTGTGATTTGCTCCACAGCAACACCCTCAATTTTTCTTGAATTTCTACTTGCATGATTGTAATGCAGAGTGATGAGCCTGATGTATCAATGAATCAGTGATGTATAAATTGTGTACATATCACTATCTTCATACTGTACGTCTGATATTATACATCCCAGCTGCGTAAAGCTCCCCAGTAATTAATACAATCAGCGAGCTAATACACGCACTGTATGCGCTGGAATGAAATAACAATTTTCTTCATTTTACCTCGTTTGTTAGGCTCAAAATTAAATGGGGACAATGTAATCAGTGAAAACTAACATATGAATCAATATCTTTATGCAAATCACACATTATTACTTGATACCCCTTAACATAATACAACACACTTCACATTATGATAGCACCTCTTAATCCTCCAACACTCATTTACTCACTCTGACAACCCTTAAAGGAAGTGTCCGGCAATCACAACATTAAGTCTTATATGTTAGAAAAATAATTATCAAGCACGCATCACATGGTTTTATTTCAATCAAACTCATATTAACCATAAAAACGAATAAAAACAGCCACCTCTCAACACGCGATATTCAAAATTCCCGCGCCGAAATTGTCTAGAGCAGTGACGTCCCAATAGTTCAATGAAGCCTGTCGACAAATGAGCACAAATAACCATGACATCACTGCTCTAGAACATTATTTTGAATATCGCGTGTTGATTGTTTTTATTCGTTTTATGGTTAATATGAGTTTGATTGAAATAAAACCATGTGATTCGTGCTTGATAATTATTTTCTAACATATAAGACCTAATGTTGTGATTGCCGGACACTTCCTTTAACCCACCTGAACTGATTGTATGTGCATTGTGAAGACTTGTGTCTAAAGCCAGTATTATTGCAAATTATAGCTAGCTACCACATTAGTGATAATTGGACTATACTAAACAATGATGTACATATTTTGCTTTTTATTACCTATGAACTTAGATCTGGGGTCACAGCTACTAGGCCATCAGTGTACAATCTACCAAGAAATGTACCATATTTTTCAAGCTTTGGTAATTTTTGCTTAACCATATACCATCCAAAGGGCTTATTGGCAAATACAGTTTAGTTCTGCATGCTGATACATCGATCTTATATGAAATGGGCACATTGATATTTCCATACGTGCTGCATTTATTTAGTTATATTTTAACCTAGACATTATTTTAGGCAAAAAACAAAATATTTCGCCCCCAGCCCCCCACTGAAAAATCATGCACATAAAACAAACTACAATGAGATTATTGATGAGATTCATCAGGATCGTTCAAAAGTCAATTAATTAAATGAGATTCTGGTTACAGATCAAAAAAAATTGAAGTACTCACTCGAAATATTTCAGTTCCAATCAGGAACCTTGTTCACTCTGCAATGACTGTAAGTGGTGTTTCTAGATGTCGGCAGTCCTAGGTGGCTGTGATGACGTCGCCACTTTTGTAGGTTGCCTGAAAAAATAAGTGCCAAAAATTTCACAAGGTTCCTGATTGGAACTGAAATATTTTGAGTGAGTACTTCAATTTTTTTTTATCTATAACCAGAATCTCATTTAATTAATAAACTACAATGAGGCATGGGATCTCACATACCACCCACACTTTTCCCTGGCTTTTTTTTTCAATATATGAGCACAAATGCTCTAGCTCATGCACCGCAACGACTTGCCATAAAATGACAAAAAGACTTTCTGCTAATATTGTTTCATACATTTTGACAAAGAATAACAAAATAAAAAAATTGATCAAAAGCCTATACACTGGAACCTATATCGTCTAATTTCTATGTTCTGAGATTCATATTTCTTTTGCTTCTAAAGTATCATTACATCCGATTGCACTTACTCTTAAATTGCCCCACTGCTTCTTCACATTCTCTGTATTCATCATTTTACTAACCATCTTCTCCGTTACTACGATGCATTATTAGTATGCTTTCTGTAGAGAAAAGGAACAAAAAGGAAAGGTGAAAACAGAAACTTGATACATTTTCCCCACTTTGAATTATATCTTAACATTTGATATGAAACATTAACTTTATTATGACAAAAAAAAAACAGTTTCCTGTAGCAGATCTAAAAAGTCAAATGCAAAATGCATTTAAAACGCTTTTTTTTTTTTTAGCTATTTTTTGAAATGAAAAATAAACAACAATTTAAATACCATTTCTGCTGCAAATTGGAATGGAAATTTACAGTGGGTTTCTCCAACAAACACCAAAAAAAATCATATTTCTTCATATTCAAGAATTGATCTCTGGTAGTTTTTCAATACGCTCATTTATTGATCTAATTAATCGATTTAATGTCTTTACTCCAGTAGTGTTATATATATTAATATTATTTTGGGAATTTTTTTCGGTTTATTGCGGAAAAAAAATTGAAATTCGCAAAATAAGCTGTCAAAAACTAAATTTGTGCGCGCTACAGGAAACAAACTTGGTTTTTTTGGCCTTATACAGTTCCCCTAAACTTAGAATTAGAATGAATGATTCTGAATAATATTGCATGATCACCGGCGTGTCCAGCATCTTTTCTTGTGTGGGGTTCGGAGGGCCTTTCAGAGTTATGTAGGGAGCTTAAAGGGGCATTTCATGATCCACAGCCTCATCCCCCACTTTTCTCAAAAAAGTTGAGATTTTTATATCACTGGAAACCTCTGGCTACATAATGTTTATGTACAAAATATTTCTTGCAGATTAATTCGTTAAACAAATATCGTGAAATTTGAATTTCGTTCTGGTGCACCAGAACGAAATTACAACGTATTGTCTATGGAGCAGTGTAATACACATAATCATGCACAACTCGCAAACGCAATATCGGAATCAACTGAAATTTTGGGGATATGCTTTTTTTGTGGATATGTACTGAAAAATGTCATAAAAAGAGGATGCTAGGATCACGAAATACTCCTTTAAGGATAAAATCCCAAAAATACACCTGAGCACCCCAAAGCAGCCCCCCCCCCGACATGCCACTAATGATGATAAATCAATGAAAATCTCGGCCAAAAGTATCTTCCATAGCTGATATTGATCTAATCATTTCATGCAAACTGTTTGCTTCGTATATTGATTTACTTTGGTGCTTGTTTTTGTAGCCAATCATTATATTGTATGTGTGCCATTGACTGTATGTAAGATGTGTCAATGGAGGATCCGGGGTGGGAGAGCCCCATAGGATTGTACACAAAATTGAGAAAATATGGCCAACATTAAACCTTTGTATCTTAAGGGGGTACTACACCCCTGCCGAATTTTGTGCCTCTTTTTGCATTTTTCTCAAAAATTATAGCGCATTGGTGACAAATAAGATATGTACAATTGTACATGTATATTATAGGGGCAAGGACTACAACTACTGCACTAGAAATTTTATTTCAGCACAGACAACAGTTGTGGTGTTACAGTCAAAAATGAGGGAAAGCCAATATTTGAACAATAAATCAATAACTATTTGAAATGAATTGCTGAATTTGCAGTGCAGTAGTTGTAGTCCTTGCCCGACATATCTTACTTGTCACCAATGCGCTATAATTTTTGAGAAATGGGAATAAACATATATCATCCTGGATTGTAGATCTACCTCATAGTAGATCAAATATAACAAACTAATAAATTGCCTAATTAAATGCTAAGACAGTTTTCCCTATATGTTACTGTACAAAGTGTGCACGTAACACTCCGACATTTCTAAGTGGCTTATCTCTTGCCAGAGTCACCCTGCTTATTCAAAAGTACACATATTTGAAAGGACATTTGAAGAGAAATTCAATTATGCTATTAGTTTTAGTGCCAGAAATGGAGGGAAAAAGTTTTGATTTGATAATGTCATTAAAATTGTACAATTATTTTACAATTTTTGACCACTATGTATGTTTAACACAAGGGATAGCAAACTCTTTTTTCCTAATTTGCTTGAAGGGCCCATGCAATGTCTTTGTGAATCCATATTTATTTTGAGCTACATGTACATAGCTTTCAGAAAAGAAAAATAAGGGGTTCATCATGACAAGAAAGATGCAATTTTGTTGTTGTTTCACCTTGTATATTTCTTACCCACCCTGTATTATGTTATACTTTGTTGATTCGGCATCCTTGTAATATAAGCTTTCCAGAAACATATACTTTTAATGGTCTAAAATGTTTTCATTAAAGGTGGTGTGTAAGTGAATCAAAATTGGTGATTTTTTTCTCATTTTACATTATGCTACACGAAAGATGGCCAGTTCATGACATGCGACCATATGTGTTGTATTGCATGTGAATCAAATGGTTCCTCAGACTAATGAGTTTTTGTTTTGTTTTGTTTTTCCCTTTCCCCCCCCTCTTTTTTCCTCTAAAACACCAAAGCAACCGACGGTCAAAATGTTATCCACGAACAGGCAGCGCTCCATAAGTGATATCAGGCCAGCTAAAATAGTGTGTGTCAACAATCATGGTGGAGCCCAGTCCTGATGTATTGTGGCTGACACTTTCATGTCTAAATGATCATGATGACATTAATATCATTTAATTACCTCCTGCAATGGGCATCACGATTGTGGCATAATATGCAACCTCCATGCCGTTGTAAGTCATGTTTTTTATGTTAGCCCTGTAAAAACAAGAAATAAAGATACAACTCTGTAATTACATCCCAGCAAACAAAATGCTTTATACAAAAAATGTAAGGTATAAAAAGCTTTCAGAAAACATTTTGAAAACTTATTTTATTATTTTTTGCAATAATATTTTAACAGCAAAAGAAAGACATTTTAGAGAAATTGGCTTTTTGAGCACCTATTTCTCAAGCAACTATGACAAGTTATATATCATTTTAAAGCTTGATTTAAAAAGATTTCAACTGTTTAATATTAAGAACTCAAAATTACTTCAAGAAACACAAATATCAGGTGGCCGCTGATATGGTTTTTGCAGTTAAGTGTCAGGATCATTTTCCCCGACTTACAAACCAATTGGAGCAACTTTGAAATTGACCTGATCTTTGACCTCAGATGACCTTTGTGGTTTTATACTCCCCAAGTTATGAGATTGTTTTTCCTAAATTACAGTTCCATCGCAGCATCTTTAAATTTGACCTGACTTTTGACATGGGCAAAGTTTAACATTTTAGTGAACAGTCAGGAATACAATTAGCCCTAGAACATATTAACCATTTTTACTTAGGGCCAGTGGCACTTTACATTGAAACACTTGTAGAACATGCTTGACAATCCAGTACAAAAGTTGAAAGCATTTCAATGCTTACTGAACCAGTACAAAAGTGTCACTAATAAATCCCACATTTCTAAAGATACCAGTGTGCAAATTTGGAAAAAATCAGGTCATCCAGCGGATGACCAGGTCATGAAATCTGGTCTTCCGCAAAAAATATTTGGTAATTTTGGTCAACCATAGATATATATTTTAAAATTTAGATTTTATTTTTTTTTAAGTTAGAACTTTGCATATTAGGCTAAAAAAAAACATGTTTGTTTCCTGTAGCAGGTGAGGCCTAAAAAGTCCAATGAGATATATGCGTTTTTTTATCTGTGTCTTGAAATGAAAATCCTGCAATGGTAATTTACAGTGGGTTTCTTCAACACACACCCCCATCCACTGCCACACACAAATCATAGACCCTATTTCTTAATATTCAAGAATACTTATGACCCCCGTTCAACCGGCAGATTAAAAAAGTATTTAAAAAATCACAAGAGATATTTTTTGTAAGAAAAACATAGAAACAGTGGTGTTCTTTTCTTCTCTTAGTATTTATTTGCTCACTGCTTGCTTGCGCCAGGTCTTGGAAGTTTAACTTAATTTGAGCCTTTGCGTGTGTTTTTATCTTTGTGTGTGACTTCGGGTAAACTTAGTGACTTTTAATACTTTGGACACTCCCATTAGGTCCTTGATTTTGTTTCAAATGAGTCTTAAAATAGCAAGCACAATAAGGTGGGTACCAATTTTATATACTGTTGACCAAATTTTGATGAAATTTTTCATATAGACGAATCCAATTTCACGCATTCCTACACCTCAATGGCAGCCATTACCTGGGTCCCCGCCGGCTCTATCTCACCTAAAATGTGAAATGATGCGGCCTTGGAGGGTATTTTAAACTGCATTCTATCACCTGTGTTACACGTAAACAAAAGAATGATGACAGTTTACAACACAAAAGAATCTAACATCAAATTTCAAGCTGGTTTAATCCACCCTGTTTGGTGCATGCGTGGACCCAATAATGGTCGACCAAATCCTGACCATGATTTGTCTGTACTGACCTGCACAAATCGTTAAGTGTATGGTGTAAGGTATGGCGTACATGTAGGACTGGTGACTGATGAGTGAGTCCAGACATAGGCCCTAAATTACAGTTCCATCGCAGCATCTTTAAATTTGACCTGACTTTTGACATGGGCAAAGTTTAACATTTTAGTGAACAGTCAGGAATACAATTAGCCCTAGAACATATTAACCATTTTTACTTAGGGCCAGTGGCACTTTACATTGAAACACTTGTAGAACATGCTTGACAATCCAGTACAAAAGTTGAAAGCATTTCAATGCTTACTGAACCAGTACAAAAGTGTCACTAATAAATCCCACATTTCTAAAGATACCAGTGTGCAAATTTGGAAAAAAATCAGGTCATCCAGCGGATGACCAGGTCATGAAATCTGGTCTTCCGCAAAAAATATTTGGTCATTTTGGTCAACCATAGATATATATTTTAAAATTTAGATTTTTTTTTTTTTAAGTTAGAACTTTGCATATTAGGCTAAAAAAACATGTTTGTTTCCTGTAGCAGGTGAGGCCTAAAAAGTCCAATGAGATATATGCGTTTTTTATCTGTGTCTTGAAATGAAAATCCTGCAATGGTAATTTACAGTGGGTTTCTTCAACACACACCCCCATCCACTGCCACACACAAATCATAGACCCTATTTCTTAATATTCAAGAATACTTATGACCCCCGTTCAACCGGCAGATTAAAAAGTATTTAAAAAATCACAAGAGATATTTTTTGTAAGAAAAACATAGAAACAGTGGTGTTCTTTTCTTCTCTTAGTATTTATTTGCTCACTGCTTGCTTGCGAAGTTTAACTTAATTTGAGCCTTTGCGTGTGTTTTTATCTTTGTGTGTGACTTCGGGTAAACTTAGTGACTTTTAATACTTTGGACACTCCCATTAGGTCCTTGATTTTGTTTCAAATGAGTCTTAAAATAGCAAGCACAATAAGGTGGGTACCAATTTTATATACTGTTGACCAAATTTTGATGAAATTTTTCATATAGACGAATCCAATTTCACGCATTCCTACACCTCAATGGCAGCCATTACCTGGGTCCCCGCCGGCTCTATCTCACCTAAAATGTGAAATGATGCGGCCTTGGAGGGTATTTTAAACTGCATTCTATCACCTGTGTTACACGTAAACAAAAGAATGATGACAGTTTACAACACAAAAGAATCTAACATCAAATTTCAAGCTGGTTTAATCCACCCTGTTTGGTGCATGCGTGGACCCAATAATGGTCGACCAAATCCTGACCATGATTTGTCTGTACTGACCTGCACAAATCGTTAAGTGTATGGTGTAAGGTATGGCGTACATGTAGGACTGGTGACTGATGAGTGAGTCCAGACATAGGCCTTTAAAAGGTACATGTACGGTATATTCTGGTGTATAACAAACACCAAATTGGCGTTTTATGACCTTTGACATGCATGCATACATTGACATTCTTTTGTCGAGAGTGACATGGTCTTTCAATTTATTCCGCAATTTATGCTGAGTGTCCCAGGGATATAGTCGGGATAGGCATCTGAAATGATGTAACGAAACCGGAAGATGTAGCCTAGGTCTAGACAATAGGCGGATTAGCGGCCATTTTGTTTCTACATGATGTTATTCATGTGTCCTTTTATTTTAGTACATATAGAAGTTGATAGGTTTACAATTGTAAAATTATATTTTGAGTACCGGTATACAATATATTCTGTAGTGAATCAATCAAATGACGGTGTTGGTTCAGGTATTATGCTTGATAGAATTAAACTGTCTGACCAGCTAGCATTCTCCTCCGCCGTACCGTGTTGCGAAGGTGTAGGAGACTAAAGCTGTATTGAAGAACACGCATGCGTTAAAAATGATGTAGCCTAGGTCAAAAAATAGCGTGACGTAGTTCCCGAAATTGCCCCTATGAACAGGCACCCTCCTGAGTGTCATTGGCAGACTTGACTATGCTTCAGTGGTCATGAAAGGATTCATATATATTGTAGATAACGGTCCTTTGCCCCAATAATCCCAAAGCAAGGCTAAGCTATCAATGGTCAGAAACTGCTCTTCGGAAAATGTAGCATAAGAACTCCCCAGTCCAAATGCTGGTCATAAACGGCCAATAGATAAATGACTATCATTGGAGACTGAGTTCCGCAGTCTAAACAAGTCTAAAAATGTCCGGAGTTTTTTACTCTCTGGTATATCCCAGTGGCGGCATCAGGAAAATTTTTTCGGGGGGGGCAAAGTGAATTTCGAGGGGGGGCTAAATTGCCTCAAATAGCGGAAATTTATGTAATTTTGGGGATTTCGTCTCTGGTATACCAGAACGAAATTCAAATTTGATGATATTATTGCTAAACAAATTAATCTGCAATACATAAACCCGGGACATAATTATTATGTAGCCAGAGGTTTCCAGTGGTATAAAAATCTCAACTTTTTTGAGAAAATGGGGAATGAGGCTCCCATGACGGCCATGAGGCTGGATCACGAAATACCCTAAAACATAATGTTTGTCAATTGTCATGTGTAACTAAATTTTTGTTTATTAACTAGCATGACTAGCAATGCATTCTTTTACTGATAGCAATTGTGCATTCTTCTTATTGATAAATTAAGAATTTATAAGATGCATCTAGTACAAGGAACTGTCCTCATTCACAAACTGATACTATCTGACATGCCCAACCAGGGTTGTAGCTACGCCAGGCGGTGGCGGGCGAACCCGCCCAGCACTCTTAATTTCTACCCGGCACTCAAGTTAATTTTGAGCCCAATTACCCGGCACTCCAGTCTCAAATGTTTCAAATTTAATGAACAATCAGTACAAAATTTGAAATTCTTATCAAATTTCAATTTTTTTACAATTTCATATAAATTTCACCCGGCACTAAGATTTAGCTAGCTATAACCCTGTGTCCAACGTATAAGGCTAAGACCGTCAAGAATAGGCTACGTCACCTGTTGTTTGGGATCCCTCACAGTCTCTCAAAACATCAAAACACCAAAAGCGATGCACATACTTAATTAAGACTGTCTTTTATCATATTTTATCAGTTTTGTCAACTTGCCTAGAAAGGTCAAATTTTGCCAAATATAATCGCTTGCATAGGATTCCGCATCACATCAATATCGGCGATCATGTTTTTAAACTGAATTTTTAGTGAATTAGGCTGGTTCCCACCCGCATCGACATCATGCACGTGACACAGCTAAAATAATCGACCAGAAATCGGGGATCATTAAACATCAACCGTTTCAAAATACCTAATGACAGTAAACTGAATGGCGAGCAGTCCAAATTTTGAGCCATACATCATCATCTCCCACTTTTCTAAAAAAAGTTGAGATTTTTATAGCACTGGAAACCTCTGGCTACATAATGTTTATGTACAAAATATTTCTTGCAGATTAATTCGTTTAGCAAAGATATCGTGAAATTTGAATGTTTGTCATCGGCCTGGTCATTGGCCCTCAGACTGTGGTGGAACTCACTTCCCGGCACCATCCTAGTCTCACCGTCTGTTGAGACTTTCAGGGGAGCTGTGGCGGCATCAGTCTAGTCTGCAGCTATTGGTTTTTTACTCGCACACTGTATTTGTATTAATACACACACTCACTCTTGCACCACTCATGGACAAAGTCCCTGGGCTATATATCCACATGTGGAACCTACCGAGTACAGAAGTAGAAGTAGAAGTGTAGGAACCCATGGATTCGACCACTGTTGATTTGACCCATGTAACATTGTCTATGGAGTATGGAGCAGTACACATAATCATGCAAAAAAATAACTCACAAACACAAAATCGGAATCAACTTAAATTTTGGGAATAAGCTTTTTTCGCGGATATCTACTGAAAAATGTCATGTATTAAAAAGAAGATGATAGGATCACGAAATACTACCCTTGTTTAGTTGCCGAGCAGGCGTTGACGAGTATTTTCGTAGAAGTAGAAGTAGAAGTACCGGTACTCCTTTAATTTGATCTCGTGTGCTAGCTTTTAATGTTTGAATGTTTCCATGTTCTAGTGTATGATGCGTATTCTGTCGGTCGGACATCCGGGCATGAACCGGCTGACAATAGCACTGCACTGGAGTGAAAACAACATTCGCTGAACTCTGCTCTGCCACTTTGACTTTGCCCTGGCCTGTACACTATTGACATGATTGAATATTCACTCGGTCGGACATCCGGGAACATTGTCCCCTTCGTCCCCTTTGCACAAGCGCGTGCATAGCAACCAGCTCGAGAAAGGGGAACTGCACATGCGCTGCACATGCGCACACTGGTTTTACAAGGCTATTTCCCCTTTGTGACGTCAGCCCGACCAAGAGAATTGTACCAGGTAAGTTGTTTTCACTCCAATGCATAAATGGATGTGACGTGGCCCCGACTAGACGTTCGCTTTTCGTATCTCTTTCCTTGTTGGAAAGGTATAACGTTGACGAGATAGGAACATGTACCGAACATCCGGGACCTACAATGTACTCTGCCCTGTTTGGCTGAGTAACAGTACATGAACATGGTCTTTCATGTCTTTTGTGCCTATGTAAATTAGTCACTGTGTAAAGCTGTGTTTATAGTTTATACCCATAGGTTACTCATCATCACACTGAATCATTGTCGTTAACTGCACAAGTTATGTGTGCAATTCTAGAGAACGTTGACCGACAGAGGGTGTCAATATAGGCCTACGTGTCGCTTTTGAAAAACAGCGATTCATGCGCATGCTCAGCAGGCAAATACGACGGCGATTTAGTACACTGATCATGTGTGCGATTCAGATTTCTGCAAAAGCGATTGAGTATAAATGCATCTTTAGAAATGACTGGTGATTGTGTGTTCTGAAGTGGGTTTTATCATGTTAATTAGTGACCTGACACACATTTGTATAATTTCGGCTCGATCGATCAAGCATTGATTTTTTGTACTGGATCGTTCAAGCATCTCCAACAAATTTTTCAATGTAAAGTGCCTCTGGCCCTAGTGGAAGTAAAAGCGGATACTATGGCCAGAGTTCTAGGGCTAGCCCCGACCGAGAGAATAGAAGCCGTCAGCGTGACGTCATATGCCGCTATCTTGTGGGTACACGTTGCGATGGTCGTTCGATCTCCATGGGTGAACAGCAAAATCACCATGCCAATGCGCGATAACAGTTGCGTGGCAAGCTGCGCCCTGCGCGTAGTGTCCGACGCATGCAACCGCGTATCATTTGTACCCACAAGATGGCGAAAGGCTGACGGCCTCTATTGGGTATTAAAAAAGCCTATTCCCTACAATGCAGTACGTACACAAGTACGCAGAATTCGGCACCCTCAATCATTCCCGAGGCTACGCATTCACATCATTGTGTGGTTGTGCCTGATCAAAACCGCGCAAAATGACAATTATAATTATACCTTAGGTATATCCACGACAAACGTACAGAAAAGGGATAAATTACATGGAAAAGCTGCTACTACGTACCTCTCCGCACAGGGTCCTACCCGATTTCGTGTTCGATCGCCAGTGCATGGAGATCGCCATCTTGGTTATCACTGGTAAAACTGGCTGGTTCCCGAAACATTTCCACATCATATTTTAACGGAACTCTATGCTGACGAGAATTGTACGGTAGTAGCATTAAAGAATGCTACTATCCATATGCCAGTATATAGACATTATAATTTCGCACATTGCCTAATGCTTACTATTTTTTTCCAGTACATATTGGCTAATGCGTACTGTTTAAAGAATCGCCTGCTACCACTCAGTAAAGCAGCCAGGAAAGAAAGAGCAAGAAAGAGAGGGAGGTAGGGTACAGAGTGTGCAGACTGCAACGGAATGTAGATTTTAAGGTAAATTCAAGCCGGAAGGGCGGCTTACCGGGATGACCAATTCGATCTATCTTACAGATATTGGACCACCATTGCAGTGTGCACCCCTCCTCTTTTGGCCCGCTTTACAACATATTTGAATTTTTAATTATGGGCCAAAATAGTGTACATTTTTACACAATTTTCTGGGTAAAATTCGAGAAAGTTAGGATCAATACTTTACCATATTTATAGTTTCTGTAAAACAATTGCACACAGAGAAAGAAAGTGCATATGCTTCCTGTCCGGGTTTCATTTTGCACCGAGGGAAGGCTAAGGCTAGCACCTATTACCGCCCAGCCCTAACAACAATGTAATCCAAACAGGGCGGCTGAGCCAACTCAACTGTACATAGTACATTGTAGTATGTCGCGCATGTCTTGGCTGTACCGCTGTTTGGTCCTATCTGCCGATGAGTACCTCCCTCAACTTGAGGATTGTCGTACTTGTCGTCCTATAAGAATGTTACTTAAGAAACATGTCATAAATAACATTAAGAACACAATAGTACCATTAATGCTTGAATCAAAATGATTAGCTCCTGCAATTGGTACAAACTTAATAACCATCATAGTAAATAAATTTATAGGCCGCTTAATATGGAAATGGAGGAAAAATTGTCAGGTAACATGACTTTGTTGACTACTATCCTTCCCTAAACAAGACTAAAGTTGAAAAATAAATAGTAGAGAGATTGCGATTTTCCAAACGTAGACGTAGGACGTACGTTAACACGTACGTTAACACGTACGTTTTTACGTAGCTATGTATTGCAGTGAGGCCACATACTTTACCAACGCTCGTGTTGTGGCGCTATGTCCTATAGTCAGTCATCTGGTGATTTGTTTTGCATGAAATCAGCCCGGGGTAGTCGGTAGGGTCAGGGATCAATACAGGGATCTTAATCCTCTCTACGTCATACATAAATTCGCCAATCTCATTTCCCTAATATTAAATTTAAAAAAAAAATGGAATTTCAGTTCGGCACAGGTGGTCCTCGAACCCACGCCGCTGCTACATACAGACACAGAGCATACCTTGAGAGGACACTTGGCTCATTTGCATGGCAGGCGGACTCTCCATTGTATTTGTTCATTTGTGTATGGAGAGCAATGGCGACCCTTCATTGTATTTGTTCATTTGTGTATGGAGAGCCATTCTTGGAGCCCATGGGACTCAGGCTAGGTGCTCAGGTAGAGTCAGACGCTGTATATACTAGAAACGCATATTCTTAATTCCGCGTTTATTCAATGTTAGCATTAAATTTGTATTGCCCGGCAGCCCCGCGCAATGGAAAAACCTGAATTTGTTACATAAAAAGAAATGAAAATTAAAAAAAGTCGGGTTCCACCTGAGTACATATTAAATGGGTGTAGAAATTGTTCTGAAAATATTAATTAATTTAGACAAACATACGGGATATAATGAACCTTTGACATGACGCCATGATGACATGATTTTATTAGTCGTTTTTGTGTCATAATACCAATATTTTGTAATTTTATATAAGAACTAATATTTTGCATCATAAATGCGCAGTCCATATGTACAAACAAATACTAATCTTCAAGATATTAAGCTTTAGAAGACTTTAAAATAACATGTCACTAAGCAGGTCATAGGTGCTGGCCTTGTCCTATTGTACTTGTTCATTTGTGTATGGAGAGCTCACTGACCTGTATAGAGGTCAATGGGAGAGCTTCTTTACGGGGCACTTCTCCATCGGTTTCAGGGCGTAGTTCATTGAACTCAACGGGCTGTTATTTGAAGTGCTTTTATGTTATTGCAAAACGGATCGTGGCGAAAGCTAATAAATAATTCATACCAGGGTTTAATTGATCTGGGATGCGGACATTCATTATTCGCAAACCACCGGAATTCGATATAGGTTTGCGTTGTAAAATGAAAATGTGAATGAGAGTGTCATCCCCTTGATACAGAATACAGAAGTCCAGCGCACTAATCCACTGCACCACATGACAGTTCGGTAGCCATATTGAATTTTAAACATATAGGCTATAGGCAACTCCAAAATTGATCGGGTATAGACCACTTGACATGTGACGTCATTGCCCGGCAGTATGCGCGCGAATTATGACAATTTCCAGTGTTCTTTGCACTGCAGTATGCGTACGCATCGTAGTTTGCTCAGGGCACGTGCATTTCAAATCGCCCACCATATTTCATATATATAGCAGAGAGTAGATATTCTTGAGAGGGCACTCTATTCACGTGGTTTCTTTTCCAACGCTAAAAGATCACGAATTTTGGTGGTTTGCAAATGAAAAAATGTCCGCGCTATCGATTGATTGCGTAACTGTTATGAATAATTTATTAGGTTTTTCAATGCAATCGCCTCGACCCATTAATACATATTATCTGTATTATCAAAGTACTTGGAATAGCAATCCGGTGAGTTCACTGAACTACGCCCTAATACTGATGGAGTTTTAATGGCGTTTAATGGCGCTAATCCTCTCCATACACAGATGAACAAATACAATAGATGAAGGTCAACACGTATGACCTCCTATGTGACATGTTATATGTGATGTACAAAACCTGAATATCATAAAGATCAGTATTCGTTTGTGCATATGAACTGCACATTTACGTTGCTAAATATTACTCATTATATATAATGACAAATGTTGGTATTATGACAATACGGTATATACATTGTATATAAAACGACTAATAGATCCTACTATCATGGCGTCAGGTCAATGTTCATCATACCCAGTATGTTTCTTAAAATTCATTCATATTTGAGACAAATTGCTGTGCCAATTTTATTGGTGCACAGGTAGATCCGTGTTTTTTTTTAATTTTCATTTCCTTTTAATGAAAGAATTAAGGTCTTCCACTGCACGGGGGCCACAAGGGTGATACTAATTGTAATGCTATATTTTCATAACGAATACGTGCTCCCGGTTGGCTCTATAGCGATTTCACAGAAAAGGTATTTCTAGTGCAATACAGCGTCGGACTCTAGCTGAGAGCGTAGCCTAAGTCATTCCGGACTCCAAAAAGGGCTCTCCATACACAAATGAACAAACACAAAGGAGGGTAGTCTCCTCCGTGACCAGCTTGATTTCGATGGAGCGGAACCAAATTGACTGCGGAGGAGACGGGTCATTTGGATATGCAAATTAGGTAGTGTCGCTGCCCTGTATATAGTACAAGAAAGCCATTGAACAGTGTAGCGGTTTGTTTGAGCATATCGACAGACGAGTCCCTCGCCTTTGTTGATAAACAATGATTTCATATTAGCATAATGACAATGCTCATCAGTTAATAGCCACTTGGTGAATAGATGGGCATTATCAGCTATCAAAGAGATGTCTTATGCAGCTGCCAATCACGATAGAGGCTTGAAAACATTTTAATATAAACCCAAAAGTGATAGAAGGACAAAACTGTGCATGTTGGTACTTGATTATTTGGATTCTTATATGTTGAAAATCCCTTGTAGTAGTATTTTTTATGTGTAGTGTATATTGTTTATAAATTATACAGCTTTTCAATTTTGGACATTAATGCTCTGTTGCACTGTTTTCATCAACCTATTTTATCGTAGTGCATTTCTTATGTGTGTGAGCCGAAATGTCATGGTAGATTGCAATCATGCTTTTGTTGAACTGCACTCCGCCATAACTACGGTGAAGGACACCGGTTCAAATCCTTTGTTTGGAGCCAAGTGATAATAGAATGCAGGTCCTCTGTAAGTTAAGAAGTTACGTAGTAATCGCAATAGATGAATACAATGTTTGAATAGATCGCCCAACCATGCCAACACAAGCAGATTGCACTAATCACCTGTGTATGTCTGCAAACATAGATTGAATACAATTGTGCATATTTGAACGTGTTCCTAATGTTCCTAAAATATCTGAGCCAAAATGTCCTTGCCCTCCCCGGCCACCCAACTTTCGACCTGCAAAAAAAAATGCTTGCCACCCTCCTTTTTGACCTGCAAACCAATCCCCCCCCCCCCACCCCCTATAATACTTCACCGCCTCGGGGATACACAAAGTTATTGCACCACCCCTCAGCTGTACAAAAAACACATGATATTTTGACTATAACATTCGTAGAGAAACACTCGTTCTCTACGTTTCCTTTACCTAGACTCGAGGTAAAATCAGCCTATTTCCACGTGGAACCATGGTGGAACGTACGTTTTAATGCTACGTTGAGTCCAAAATGTCAAATCGCAAGGACATTTTTTATACGCAAAGTATCACACACATTTCAATAGACAATCTCTGCGTATGAATATTGCGTTTAAATTTAGTCCATTTATAACACATCGCTGTACCTTTATTATAATGATTTGTTACAAACAAAAAGGATCATAATAATAATGAGACTTTCCTTCGTATGTTCATTATCTTTGACTGTCTTTAACATATTGTGAAATGGACAAATTTTGTGCATTTTCAACGATGTATCTACGTCGATTTCGCACGTGGAATATCTTCAAAAATAGCTAAATACGTGACCTCGCTTCGATACAGGAGAGTGATTTTGAATAGATCAACGTACGTCCGATGTCTACGTTTGGAAATCGCAATCTCTAGTGTTTTGCTTTAGTGGTGCAACCTTAGAGTGGGTACTTGTGGACCTTTAAGGTACAATGGAACAGTAGCAGTTGAGGCCTTTTATGTCGTGCCTTGCAGGCTTTGCTGTTTAGGGCAAATGATTGAAAGCGTCATTGTTTAAAAAACTTTATGTAATAATTTAAGGTGTACAGAGTTAATCTTAAAAGATACCAGTGGGTACGTTGAAATCAGATTGAAATGTCTACGTCCTATTTGCGAATAGACTTCTAGTTTGAAATCAAGTAGTTACCCCTTTTAATACGAGATAATAATTATAATTATGCATCAAATTTGAAATAACAAAAAGAAATTCAATTTTGTTTTCCAAATGAAGATGGTTTTGTTTTGGGCCGAGGTATTTTTCGGGGACCAAAACAAAACCCGACAATTTCACATACTGAACTCAAAATAGATGGTGGAAAAGGTATCTGATAGTAAATCACAGTGGCTTTTTATTTCATTATATGCTATAAAACGCTGTTAAATATTAACAGTTTCAATTATTGTTATAACCTACCCTACAACAAAATCGACTAGGCAATCACGAAAGTGTGACGGGATTGCGTTTGCGTGTGCGTTGACACGCAATAAGCACGCGGCCAGGCAATCAATTTATTTTGATTTGGATCACAGGCTTTGCGTATAGGCTATTCATGAGGTTATGAATTTGTCTTGATAACACAAAATGTGCTGCTACGATTTTAAGCTTGCCGATGAATGACACTCATACCGACACACGCAATGTCTATCCTGTTCCTCACTTAAGGTGTTCTTACAATGTCTATCCTTGTTTAGGGGCAAATTTCAAAAACTAATTCCTCGCTTAGAGTGTTTTTATTTGAATAAAATCCACGTTGAGGATTAGTTTGACACATTTTCAATATCCTAGATTAGGGTCATTTTTGAAAGTCAATTCACGCGGATGCTTACAACTTTTATACATGAGTGCCCCCCCCCCCTTCCGGGAACAGTTTGGAACATTGAAATACCGTAACCAGTTTAAAACCACAATTTCTTCCACAATCGTTACATGTTTTGAGTTCTAAGTTCTGCTTTTCTTTTTAGAATCTTTCAACTGTTTTCTAAATAGTTCCATAGAGATATCATCTATCATACTCCGCTTTCCAGGGTAGAATCATGATCCGCCCAGTTTCTCTATCATACAGGTCAACCAGTTGCTGCTTCAATCTTATCACATCAAAAACCTGTATGATGTAAAAAAGAAGACACAGTAGAATGAATTTAATGGTAGATATAATAAATAATCCAAGGAGCGTAACCACGAATTCTTGATGTTTGGATCACACTTGCTGCCCGACGCAGGGGGTGTCACAGGCAGAATGAGCCCCCAAATAATTGGGCAATGTTCTAATATTAAGGCACAATTGAAGCCATTTGGTGTACATTTCTACACTATTAGTGGGTACATTTTTGATGGAAAAAGTTTGAAATATTTTGAAAATGGACCATTTTTTAAATTAATATTACTTTAAGAAAAAAAGGGGCCCGTAGTAAAACTATTATTTGCCTAAGAAAATGTGGCACCATATGTGACATGATCTGGTCTATGGAGCCCAAAGGCGGCAAATATGAAACTGAGATAAAGGTAAAAATATGCAGTAAAAAAACAATAAAATACAAAAGAAAACAGACATCAAAAAACTTTATTTACAACCAAGTATGTTAGACCTTTGGTGTTAAAATTTGATATTATTAAATTTCCGTTACTATTTCGAGCAGAAATAAATATCAAAGAACATGGATGGTAGGAAGCTAAAATTATTTCCGAGCAATTTGCACACAAAACCTGAACGTGGGAATGTTCCCTTCTCTAAACACTGATAGCGGCCATAACAAAAGGTTATCACCAGGAGCTTCCAGGGCTGCTTATCACAATATGAAGCAAAATATTATTGCTAAGGCTATAAGTCAAGAGGTGTGATTACCTGTGCAGACTTCTTGTTCATGGTTTATTAATGTTCATAGCAGAAATAATGTACAAACAAACTAGAAAGTAAAAGTAAATTAAATTAAACTTCAACACTACTTGTTTATTTTCGCTCATCGGGAGCGCTTTCGAAGAACTTCCACGTCGTCAGCCGATGTTGATGGCTCTGATGTATTTCTTGGAAACGGCTATAACCTAAAATAAATGTGAATTGTGGTGAAAACATCTGTATGATACGATTTTAGTCATGACGGAGGGCATATAGTTTTCCTTCGTCAAAAGCGTGAATGGTAATTTGCCCGAAGCGGAACTGAAAATAAATTAGTATTACTAATAAACCAATACAGTTAATTGGTGCTACATAAGTGCTTATTGTAAAATGCGTCGAGTATGTGTAAAACTGTATCATTGTTCTTAGGGAGCGATCACAGGGGAGGACGGAGGATGTTCATATATTTTCGCACACAAATTTTATGTCCTCCCTTAAAGCCTTAATGTACGATCTTTTTTCAGAATACCTTTATTTTTTTCAAAAACGATTGTTTTGGCATATTTGTAATACTGACACATGTTCCAACCTACATCTATGAGCAAACTGTCAAATTCGTCCTATTTGTAGTAAAACGGGATGATTTTATGTTGGTCCGACATATTATCATAATTTTCAGATTATGATAATATGTCGGAACGATCGTATGTTTGGTTACGCTCCCTCCCCACATGTGGAGGGAGCGTTACCAATCTGGCTTCTTAGGAGACTCTGAGGCCGCACTCGTCGTCCTAATCCAAAAGGTGCGAGATATTTCGAGTGATAGAGGTAAAGTTTATGATGTTGTTTCTTTTCAAATTTCCAATGTGTTTCGCGTCCAAATGTATTGGGAACTTTCATAATGATTGCGCTATGTTATCATTTTAGAAGAAAAAAGGCTTTAAATCAATCAAAAAAATTCGCGCCCACCCTTAAAATCATCTGTTCCCCCCTCCCTTAAATTTCAATAAGATAAACTCCTCAACGAAAGTTTGGAAAATTGTTCAAGCATCTGTATATCAAATTATTTGTTACATATTCATATCGTATTGCATATCGATGGATAGCTACAATACTCCACTTTACAATGACACCACATTTGAATCAATCACGTTTTTCACGGCTGAGTACGCGCCTTGTGAATGTAATGGGGTCTCAAACAGAACTTGCCAAATTGACCATTATTCTGAGCAGCAGAGCTGCACTCCCATATCTTCACAATCTGGGACCTAATGCAATCCTCCAAGATGACACCGCTCGCCCCACAGAGCCACGGTAGTCAACGACTACCTACAGAATATGGGAGTAGAGCCAAAATGGCCTGCCATCAGATCAGACCCGGGGCCAGACCTCAACCCGATTAAACACTTGTGGGACCAGCTTGATCGTGCTGTGCGTGCCAGAGAAGCACATATGCATTATGCAACCAAATTGAATGACCTGCGACGAATCATTGTTGAAGAATGGAATGCCATTGATATTTAAATACGATATGAATGTGGTACAAATATTTTTTAATACAGATGCTTGAAAAATCTTTCCAAAACTTTTGTTGAGTTAATAATATAGGGGCTGCAAAAAGGTCCACATGTGGCACACCGTCATCGCCTGGCTAATAATTATTTGGTGCAGCAGAGACATTAAAATGAATACACGGGATCGATACACGTGAATTGCTATGCACGATTTTGATATCAGACGAAAATCTTCGGATACTGGGTTAGAAAATGATGAATATCTCCCGTAAATGAATTTATCTCAAGAAACCAGATGTGGTCTCATACACTTGAAAATACGTGTTGAACAGATATTATAGTCGTTAGCGTGCGCTTTGAAAATTGGCCGTGCGCTTTGAACTCAGAATTTGACCAAAACTCTCAATTTTATATTGCGTTGGTCCTGTAGGCCTATGGACTACAGCGCGCAGCAGGCTATAGCGGCACTCACTCAAGTGGAGACAGTATATTAACCATTGACCGCAATGTCGTATACAAGCTTGCTCACACAGCGAGAAATCAATTACCCCGTCTATTGTCATAGCCTTAGTCAGGTCACTTCGCTAATAATATGCATCTCTTAAGGTCCGAATAAAATAGCCATGTGTGGCTGTGGATTCAACCTACCATGGCGATTTCTACTATGAAGTTATCGGGGCGATGTCACTGTGTGTGGGTAAAATAGCAATTTTTCTTCGTTTTGCCTTAGTGCTTGAAATAAGCCAATCTCTTCAAGTACCGTTCGCTTCTCACGTTATTGACTATTTACATGTCACTGATGCTTACTGTAGCGTAGCATATAAACGAAACACCTTTAATATAACCTAAAGAAACCTCATTGCGTGGTCAGTGTGTATAGATTTGTTTTAGAAAATGGGGAATGAAAACTGTGGATTAGATATCAAAAAGTCGAAGCGAAGCGAAACCATAACGGCGTGGGGTCCATGGCCCGCTTAAGGGACCGCTGGTGGGGTCACCGGGACGGGACGAAGCCCCCGGAAGCTGTAATGTTATTTATAGAAGCTGAGATGCAGAAATGGTACCAATGCTTGACCTTTCTGTCACCTATCCATTAGTCAACCATGCAGCCATAATGTAGTGCAAAATTATGATTTGTTGAAGCTAATTTTGACATAAATGAGGTTTTCATTGAAGTTTTTAATCTGCAGTTGTTTCAAAATGATAGCAAAATATGGTAGCAAAATGATTCTTCTATTCACAGCTTTTAGAACTTAACAAAATGTCTGTCAAGTTATGCTAGACATGTTTTGTAACGCCTAAATTGATTTGGCCATTTTTGGAACACCGGCCCAATAAAACCTTCTAGAAAAACCCCGTACATGCCAATGAATCATGGTTTTATGCTGCAAGATAATTGCATGGGTGACTGTGTTATCATAACAATTATGGAAAACAAAAATACCGTTAAAGTAAAAGTGTAATTTTTTCTGAAAGCATCATTCTTGAAAAATTTGATTATTTTTGACCAAAAATTGTTTTTTTGGAAATGGAACAACTTTGGGATGGTAGCAAAATAATTGTTCTATTCACAGCTTTTCAAATCAACAAAACGTACGTCAAGTTATGCAAATAAATGTTTTGTAATTTTAGGGGGGGGGGTATTTCTTTTGAACCCTGACTCACCTCAACTGCTCTTGTGGCTCTGGACAATTATGATAACAAATATAAATTCATTTTAAATAAGTTCAGAGTATATAAAGCTCTTAAAAACTGTCAATTTGTCCTCTTTTAATATTAAATTAGATAGCTACGTACAGGTGCCCATTAATCTATGAATTTTTCGACCTTTTTTATAGGTAAACCGTCATGATTCATTCACCTCTAGCTCTCAAAAGCCGATTTAGATATAATGTAAAATAAGAGTCATATTTTTGCTTGTACGTAATATTTTGAAAATCGTTGCCTTGACATCAGGGGTGGGACCAAGATGGTCAATTAGGAGGGGGGGTCTGGGGCGTAGAGACTATAAGTGTCTAAAATGGGCTGATTCTGCATGATTTTGATCCATTTCAAGTGTGAGCCCGCGTCCACCTTCTGGATTCAAAAATGGACATGACTTATTAATTTCTAGCTTGTTCCTCCTATAAACACTTTAGTTTAAAACATTTGAAATATCTTTTTACACACATTTGTAATGTAATAAACTAATCATTCAAATAATTTAATATTGAATATTTGTATCTAATTTGTTTAAATCCTGTTTAAAGTATTGATACAGGGTGTCCCAAAAAAAAGAGGCCCCTCATTGCACCCTCTTTTTCTCATATTTAAGACAAGTTTATCAAGTATATGTTGGTATGTAAAGAAGCCTTTACTCGTTCGCTTTAATAAACCGAAACAATTATTTCAATTGAAGATATGCCCTTTTAAAGAAATGTATCCGTTTTTCACTCTGTCCACGGAGGAGGTTTGGCTACTTCAAAGATTGAAAAGTGCATATACCATGCATGAATATAAAACATTCCTCGATGATAACTTTATAAAATAACAACAATATTTTAGGGAATGGGCTTTACCGGTGGGCTTATGGGTTATGGATTTTGTTAAGAGTCATTAATTTGGGCAAAATTGATGTGGGATGGGACTTCTTTTGCTATACTTGCAATTACTTATGTTTTTCTCGGTTATTTTATGCCTTTTTGTTTTATCATGTTTCTTACTTTCTTACTTTATTGTTTCTTGCTTTCTTTTTATTGACAACAAAAGTCATTTCTGTTTTTGGAAATAAAAGGTAGCCCTGAAAAGGGCTGCTTAGTTTGTCTTTGGTTCCTTTGAAGTGAGTTTAATGTGCTGCTCTGCCCTCTAGCTGGTTGCCTCCTTGACGAATACAGGTTTCAGCCCTAGTCCTCATTGCATCAATTGCGTTGCGTACCAACCTTGTGCGCCGGATACTTGCGAATATAGCAGTAATACGTTTGGATTTTGCCACAAATGAAGAAATCAAGTGGTGTGAGGTCTGGTGATCTTGCAGGCCACTCCACAGCATGGCCCATCCCAACCACTCTGTTTGCTATCCGTGGACACAGTGGAAAACGGGTACTTGTCTTTAAAAGAGCATATCTTCAAAAGTTGTGAGCCGATTGAAATAATTGTTTTGGTTTATTAAAGCTAACAATTTCTAACGGTTTCTTTACATACCAAACAATATTTTATCAACCTTTCAGAAATAGGCGAAAAAGAGGGCGGAATGAGGAGCCTCTTTTTTGGGGGACACCCTGTACCAATGCTAAGCGCAGCGATCTTTACTGGATCGTTAAATGCTGTCATTTTCCATCCAATTTATAGACGTGGCAATCCCGCGGGTGGCAATTCATGGGGCTATCGAACTTTCAAAATGCCCATTCTAGGTTTAGGTGCAAAATAAGCAGATTTAACATTTACTACTTCATATAAAATTTCCAAAACTCATAGTACATGTAGTATGCCTAGTTTAAAATAAAAGGACGTTGAATACTAAATGTGCAACCAGGTGAGGTGTCAAATGTTTATAAAGGTTGTAATTTTGGGCGGCTAAACCACTACGGCGGCAATACTGTGCATGATCAAGTTCAATGAATTGTAACAATTCGCATATTAAAGCCAAATAATCGAGAGTTCAATGTATTGTTCAATAATGTTTTATTTAGATATTTGGGATATTTTGATATGGTCATGATTTTACATGTAAGAGGTAGTTTATTTTTTATCAATGCAAAACTAAGTACGATTATTTCACGTTTTTAGCAATTATAACACAAGGGTTGATACACGGTCAGGTTTAAGATTTTAACCAGCTTTACTTTTATGGGGATACCATCAAAATGTGACATAAGAATGTCCAATATTAATAAACAAAAATTAATTTGCAGTGACAATGCTTTGTAATTGAATATATGAATACAAAAGCCACCCAAGTCCATACTACAGTATGGCCAAATTGAGTTAAGCATGGGAAAGTGTTGCTATACATAGGCCTGTCATATGTTTGAAAGAACAACTCAAATTCATCCTCTGTGTCTATTGAGCATGTGAAAAATAGCATGTTTGAACGAATCAACCCAAGTCTATGATTTAAGTCTTGTAACACATTGATTGAAATCCAGTATGTATAAAAGTCCATTTGTAACATCTTCATTGCTGGAGAGTGACTTTTGAAAAAAAAAAGTAAAGTAAAAGAGTAAAGGGTTAATAAGCGGGGAATCAACACCATGTGACAAGTACATTGAGTTAAAGAAGTTAGTTTCACTTTTCTGTAGCTCTGTAACGCTAAGTAAAGGAAATCTCAATGTGTATGCATTTTCGCACGTAATAATTGTCTATAGGGATAATACGTGCAGGCATTGTTATGTCCTACACACCTGTGAGTCAATAACAATACAATTTGGGTGTTGCTTAACTTAACCTGATTTCAACATGTTCAATTGTGTCGGGAAAATAGTTGCTAACCTTATGATGGGTTACGCACTGCACATAATGCTTGTGTGAAACGATTTTTACACGATTTCAATGGTTACAGGGCGAGAGTCTGAAGGACCATTAGTCCAAAATCCCAATAACTAACCGCTAAAATAGACTTCACCCTAACCTCAATCTATAACACACGCGCTAACCCTAATCCTTCACATAGTCATATCCATAACCCTTAACGTGTCCCCGATTCTAATCCCATTTATGGCCCTAACCCTACCCCTACCCTATCCCTACCCTATCCCTAACACAAACCCTAATCCTAAACCTGAACTTAAACCCTGTTGGCACTCATGACCCTAAAGAGAAGTTTATGTTTGAAAGAAATGAACGACAATATACTTTGCAATCTTAATAAAATTATATATTCTATTAATACATTATATTAATAATGTCTTTATCACAAACACAATGAATGTAATTCTTATTCAGTCGGTAAATTAAATTAAATTAAAACTGTTTGGATAACATCTCCGCGTCGTTCCAGTGTGTGATCAGTATCCACTGCGGTTCATTACACTAATCGTGTTCACACGATAGATTCTGCTAGGAGTAAACTTACGCTAACTTCAATGAAAATCTTCATCTTGCCATTCAAAAAGGCTCTGCCTGGAGCGACGCTGCTCGCCCCCCTAAGATCGCGAGGTCTTTGACAAAGACTATGTATAATCCGACCTTATGTCCACATTGCACTGGGCGACACTGACCACTGCGATGACCAACTTTCTCCAATCACCCACTTCTGGTAGGAGTAAGTCAGCAGAAAATACCGTCCCTCTGAATTACGTTGCCCCTCTATTCAAACCGCACACATTAATGCTGAAGCCGGAGCATCTTAAAATTGACGCTTCATCACAGTCCAATTCTGTTTTTTAACCTTTCATAAAGACCATTCTAGTAGAAACATTAAATAAAGTGTTTCTATTTTTAGGTGATATTTATCCGGCATAAAAAAATGATAATAAAAAAACCCGCGCGTCTTTACGCCCAACCGTTTGAGCGTAAAGACGCGCATCTTTTTAATGCCGGATAAATATCACAGCAACATTATGCTGTACTGATGTTTGTACTTATTTTGGTATCACTGGACAGAAGCGGTCCATACCAAATATAAAGGTTTGTAACGTTATATTATATTATATAATAATAATAATAATAATAATAATAATAATAATAATAATAATAATAATAATAATAATATAATAATAATAATAATAATAATAATAATAATAATATAAAATAATAATAATAATATAAAATAAACGTCCGTTGGACACATTCTGCAATTAAAATGAATTCGCAAAATGTCTTGAGATGTCTTCAAAATTCATGCTTAGATGTAGGTTTTATTTGCTCTGTGAGTGTGAATAAAGAAAAGTCATCAAGAACCTTTTAATATTAACCAAGCCATGCCAAAATTAATACAAGTGAAAAGTATCTGTTTTTCTGCCATATCTGATTTTTGTCACTTGTTAGTAAATTCAACAAGTTTCAACAAGGCATCAGACAACATAGACAACTGTTCACATACAATTCATATCAAAAGTTGAACTGCAATTGAAAATAATTAATTCATGACCTATACTTTATTCTATGTTCAGTGATGTCATGCATATTATCGTTACCTTTTGAAAGGATAATCTATTGAATGAATTTACGGTTCATAGGAAAATAAAGCACTTCACTCTATAGTCTAGTTATTTCATTAGCTATTCAATTTAAAATCCACACTACCCCTGTGAAAGAATTAGCTAAAGTTTGCCACAGAGGGAGTATCAATTTTGAATAGAATGCGTAATTGGGTGACTTCTATTTGAAACACTTACTCCAGTTGTGGAAGATATAGGTAAACTCATTATACAGAGGAAGTATGTGTTTAAAAAACATAATCCAAATGTGAGAGATATTTCATAAATCTTCCACAGGGGTAGTGTGGATTTTAATTGGAATAGCCAATTATTTACATAACTGTCACCTTCACACGCATTTAAATCAGGTAACAGTATGAACATACACAGGTTGATGGTTGAATTGACAAGGTGTCTGAGTATTTGTTTGACTTTGAACTACCTTATCATAAAGTGATGTTAGTTTGAAAATCAAACTGAGCGAAAAAGCAAACTTATACTTGTTTATGGCAACAGGGAATGTCAATGTTACGTCTACTATAGCAACCGGTTAGGCCTACCACTGGATTTTTATACACTGCCGGGGAAACACAACAAACCGTAAGCCGAGATAAGGGTATCCACTCTTCCTCCGGCCCAGGAAAATGGGGAACAACAGGTTTTTGCCCGTTTCAAGATGTCATTGTTTGCTAGTGGGTATATTCTTGTTGATTTGCTTCAAGTTTGGGAGTACACAGGGTAAGTTTATATTTGAATAATTTTCCATATACAAATAGATACATTACTTTTATCTCTCATTTTTGGGGGACAGGTAGGCCTAAATGGCGAGTGAGAAATGAGCGAGTTATATGCGAGTGGCGAGTTACCCCCTGCAGAGTTTAAAGAGTGACCTTTGGTGAGAATAAAGTCCCGCCGGCGAGTTACGATTTCACGAGTCCCTCCGGCGAGTTCATATTTTTGCGGCAAGTCCGCCGGGGTTAAGATTTTACGTCAGGTGCCCCCCGGCGAGGTAGGATTTTCACGACAAGTCCCATCGGCGAGTTAAGACAAGTCTCATAAGCCAGTTAAGATTTTACAGCAAGCCCCATTGGTGAGCTATGCTTTGTAATATTCTAAAATATCAACTGCTTTGTATAGTTTCTTCTCACCATCATGATTTATGTATTAGCTTTGTTAAAGGAGTGGGAATTTTACACAAGTGAAATACTGCCTATCCTGTCTCGAGGACCGTGCTGCTCTAACTGGCCAGTGGGGCTTGACGGCATTGCTGTAGCTCGCGCACACTGCAAAAACGTCGGCGTTAAAAGTAATACCGAGGGTGTTTATTTTCACACCGGGGTGGTGTTCTGAGAGGTCCACACTTTTTGGTGTTATTGAAACAAGTGTTATTTTGACACTGCGAAGTGTTATTTTGACACTGTATCCTGGTGTTACTTTAATCCGGTGTTAAATTCCTATTCAACACCGTTTGGTGTTGATTTGATCCTTTTGCCTGAATTTCCTATATTCAACACCACTGTGGTGCAAATGTAACACCACTGGGTGTTGATGGAACATATTTAACACTGCGGCGGTGTTCTGGGAGGTCCACACTCTTTGGTATAGAAGTGACACTGGTACGGGTATTGAAATTATCATCTTTAATCATTGCTAACATCTTTTAAAATTAATGAGCGTGAATTGTTTCTGTTGCTTCCGTAGGTTTCCACACAAATAATAGATCACTTAGATCTACAAAAAAGTCCATGCAGTGCACATTTAAGATTTTGTATTCACGCCACGTGGTGTTAATCTAACAATCTAACACCGTAAATTAACACCAGAAGCGTCAACACCGGTGTTGTTGTAACTCGCTTACAGCACTTGATGGTGTTGTCGTAACTCGCTTGCAGGACATGATGGCTTTGTCGTAACTCGCTTTTAGCCTACTTGGGGGTGGGGGGGGATAATTGACACAAAACGTAATCTCTGTGGGGGTAACTCGCCTTTTAACTCTATTTAACTCGCCCTTTTTTAAACTCG
Source organism: Amphiura filiformis (assembly GCF_039555335.1). Classification (NCBI taxonomy): domain Eukaryota; kingdom Metazoa; phylum Echinodermata; class Ophiuroidea; order Amphilepidida; family Amphiuridae; genus Amphiura; species Amphiura filiformis. The sequence continues at coordinate 1,457,799 of NC_092629.1, forward strand.
CCACATTTTTTGCAGATCTGTCTATGTTTCTACCTTTCTCAAGACCATGTTGGTATATTCAATATTACAATGCATGAAATGAATGGATATGATAATTAGTGTATTACGCCCCCCGCCATTCCCCCAGTCAGAATTCTTGCCCCCTCCCCCTGTTAAAAAAATCCAAAATTACGAAAATGTCCACTTTTAGCGGTGATTTAGCGCAAAATTTGTTGCTTTTGCCCCCACCCTCTAAAATTCAATTTGCACCCCAATGCCCCCCCCGCCCCGAAAAGAAAAAAAAAATCCTGGCGCCGCCACTGTTATTGGGTTAAGACCTTTCTTTCTCCATTCTCTATAGCAATTTCTCTATCCTTGAATTGCTTAGTACATGCAGATATAGGTAGTGTATGTGCGAAGTCCGTGATTCCGAAGTCGCGTAAAGCCGTTAGTCCTGTGCACGTGAAGTGTCAGAGCTTTTCGAAAAGAGATTCAGATTCAGATTCAGATTCAACTTTATTTAGCCACGGTGGGCCCACTTCAACCCTAGGTTGTTCTTCCTTGGGGCCGTGGATACAAAATATCAAAAGAATTGTTAAGAGATACAAAAGATCATATAAACTTATATTAGGTTACCTTGTAAAACTGTTTACAAGCGATATTTCATAAAAATATCAAATGAATTGTTAAGAGGTACAAAACATCATAAATAAACTTATAATATACAAGGGGACAAATGAAAGAATTTATTAACTTATAAACAAAACTGAAAAGAATTAAAATGAAATATCTTTCAGCATATTTTTGAAAGTAAATAAATTAGGTGAATTTGTGACCCTATCATCAAGACTATTCCATAAGATTGCACCTCTATCTGATAAGCTACGTTTTTTGTAATCAGTTTTAGGCTGTGGGATGAAAACATTATTTTTACTTTGCCGAAAATTGTATTTATTATTAGAAAACGAGCAAACAGTTGAAAGGTAAGGAGGTGCTAAGTTATTCAACATGTTATAAATCCAAACTGAGGTATTATACTGATGTCTGTGAGAAAGTGGCTTCCAATTGAGCTGATCTAGGACAATAGTGCTGGAGGTATCCCATGGAGCTCCACAAATAATGCGAGCAGCTCTGTTTTGGATAATTTGTAATCTCTTTGCTATAGACATACCACAATTTCCCCAAACAACATTACAATATTCAAGGTGAGGAAGTACAATTGCATTATAAACCATATTCAAAATATCTGTAGAAATAAAATTAGATTTACATTTCTTCAACATAAACATACCTTTAAGAGCTTTCTTAAGGGGCCCAAACAAATTGGACAAAGTGGTATGCAAAATGAAGGGGCAAATCGTCTCATTTTATTGGTGGCATCGGTATCAATGTAGCTTACATGCTTTTGAAGATAGAAGCCAAAAGGAGGTACATCACTGATGATTTAAATTCACTTCATTTTGGAAAGCTTACTATCAACGGATTTCGTTAAAATTTTGGATATGTGTTGCTAACACATTAGGGAAATAATGTTGATATGTAAAATGGGAATAAGTGGTCCCTGATATCTTTTATGACTTCTTGAACTTGGTGCTCCACAACTATCAAAAAACGAACCGGTTAAAATGCTTCTATTTTCAATGTCGAGCTATATTTTGTATTTTGAACTTGCAACACTATGTCACTGAAACTTAATTAAGCCATAGGTAACAGGTTACCACAACCACACTACAGCAATGTTGAAAAAGATTGTATTTTTTGTCACCTATACCACCATATTAGGTAGTTTTCCGTAAGCTTCATTTTTGTGATTTTGGTAACTATTTTATATTTATTTGCCCAATCCAACTCAACTAGGCAATCTAAATTGTACTCACCATTTACATCCCAAGGTATTTTAGTATATCCACCTCACACATTTCCATTATATATCCAGTAACAGACAAAATATCAAAATTGATGCCTCATTATGACATGTATGATATCACAGACTATCACATGTATTCAAAATTGATGCCTGAATTTGACCTGAACCAATTGACCTATAACCTGACCTTTGATGACCTTATAGCCTTTTTTAATCTCTTTTCCTAACAACATATTATAGAAGATACATACATGGGGTAGTATTAAATTGTCTATGTGGAAGAGATTATTTAGGCCTATTTAATTTATTCAGTGTTATAATCAGTGAGTATATTTCTATAGATAGTATATAACAAAGGATTTAATGTATTCTATTCATGTATTCTACTTGGACATGTTCAATAGAATAAATTATGGTTTGTTATGAAACACACATCTCAGTTACCAGGATACAGTAAACAAAAAAATATATAGGGCTAAAATGATTTTCTAAAATGGTTTAAAACCACTTTGTATGTAGAGATATTTTATAAGTTCAGGACATGAGATGATGAACATATTCATATACTTTATAAATTTGCACAAAAAAAAAGAAGATGGGTACTGATGAAAATCAGGGTATTAAATCGCCTTAAGCCAGTGCGACAATACTCAATTTGAGGTATGTACGTATATATAGGAAGAAGCAGACAAAGTAAAAATTACCGGAAATGAGCTATGTTGCTGTCGTACTGGTATGTTATGCTTTCCAATGCTTCTGTAGCTGATAATGAGATTATTATTCTTGGAGATTTTAATTGTAATTATTCTCCTAATGTATCCACCAAGGAGATCAATGATTTTACGTTTGTTATTGAAATGCATCAATTACAACAATTGATCTGTTTACCAACAATACCAATAAGGGTCACGTCACATAGAAAAACAATCATTGATCTATTTTACACTTTTAAACCTGAGTTACACAGTGAATGTGGTGTTATACAAACATCAATAGGTGACCATTGCATGATTTATGCAGTTAGAAATTGTTAACCAGTGAAAGGTGAACATCGGTAGTAAAATTTTAAAGCTGGCCAAATCTGCTTTTTTTAAGCAGCCTTAATTATTATTTAAGAAATAAAGGGTAATGCTTTATCCTTTACACCCAAATAATGTGTCCGAGGCAGTAAAAACGTAAATAATGGGTGAGGCGCAGCCGAACCCATTATTTAAACGTGTTTACTGCCGAGGACACATTATTTGCGTGTAAAGGATAATACTGCACCCTTTATTTCTATTCTGGGGTATGAGCGACCTTGAAGTACCGGTATCTGGAGAGGGGAAGCAATGAGTTACGCCAAATCACAGCGGCAGGTAGTGACTGGGCCGCCGAGTGCTAATATATATTTATTTTGGAAGGTTCGTGTTTGTTTTAAATTTTGGGGCGTTTTTCCAAAATTTGATATTTTGGTGATATTTCAAAAAAAGCGACATGGCAAAGACAACTCTTTGGGCACATAGTTTGTTATTGTTATTGCAGTTCTTTTCCACATACCTACGTTAACATTCGATTGGGTGATTTACTAATATTATATATTTTATGACTGCAATTTGGCGTTTTCAATGCGTTTTACACGTGTCATGAAATTAACGCAAATATCTAGTCACGCTGCTTTTAGAATTTTTACCTGATCGTCGGCTTTTGCAGGCAACAGAATGCAGATTGGCTCACGATAGATGTCGTATTCCTCTATGTGGTTCACTCATTGATAAAATGAGTTTGCATTCCTTGTAACAACACACATATTGCCGTCTGGAAACCGGGTCTGGTACTGATTTTGGGACAGCCATTATACTAGCCATAGACTTCAGTGCCGTATCAAATCTCATAAAAACCACACGACTGACGACTATGTGTTTATGTTTCCCGCACGAAAGCTTGTGTCTACATCTATTACTATACTTCTTTGGAAACGTTGACCTTTGACCATTCTTTGAATAACGCCCTGATATGACCTTGATATGTTCTCTTGATTGGGTACGTTATAGCATCCATTTCATTGAGTTGTTAGGACTTGGTCAGTAGATAATACTACAGGATACAATAGTTTAACATGGTGTGTGAGCATGGTGAAAGACTCATTATTGATTAGGCGCGGACATATTAAAGGCACAGGTCCTTTGCGTGTATAGCAGAAAATTATAATAGAATGTGTGAATAGAATGTTTGGAATTTTGCAACTAAAATACTAACTGCATTCTGCATTATGTATTTATGTATTTATTTAGGCCTATGCCTATTTATTTATTTACTGACTTATTTATTTATTTTATTTATTTGGTATATTAGTTAGTAGGCCTAGTTAGTAATATTCCATGATAGGCCTACGTCGGTTTATTATTGTTTGTTGATAACTTGTCAACTTGATTGATTGATCGATTGATAGTCATTTCACATTATATTCCTAGTTTATAGGCCAATTTGAATAGCATCGTACATTAGATAAATAGACCTATCAGTATTGATTTATTCTATTCAGCAATATCAAGGATTACTATCAAACTTCTCATAGATAATTGTCAGTTGGCTCAGTGGTAACACAGTAGGTTTCACAGCACGGAGGTCCCGGGTTCGATTCCCACCTCTGCCTATTTTTTGCAAGGCTGAGAAAAAAATGAAATTTCTGGACTGCAAACTTATTTGGCGCGCGATCTGAGCTGGTCCTTTTCTGGTGGCTGTGTCTGTTACAGGCTAGACTTCTTCGTAGTCCACTTGCCAATTGTGCACTACTCTGGCTATTACATTTAAGCTTAAAACTCTGATTTAATTAATGAGTGCACAATTGATAGATTTTCACAACTGATCTTTTCAGTCACCGTACGCCCTCTGTTTGTTAGCTTCCCAAGTGGACTACTGACTTTGCCTTGAGAGTTAGGCCAATTTCTGGCCTAACTAAAATTGGTGATGATGTAATGCATCTTTAAAATGAATCTGGCTTGTGATTGGTCGCCCAGATCTCGTTATTGTTTAAATCCTCCCGACGCGTACTGGTACCATTATAACTATACATGGTACACAACTATCTAGGGAATGCGGCGCTTTTGTGCTGGTGGATGAACGTATGCATCTAGCGCGTATTGTACCACCATGCTTAGTCTTGTGGTTAGATTTTATTGATAAACAAGTATGATTGACAGTGTGTGAGTCCTGGGGTAAAGTTCTGCTTAAAAGTGAAAGTCCATAGTCGGTTTTTCGGATAATAAACTGGCAGATTCTAAAATTAGAATTGTTCAGTATTGAAGTGTCATTATAATTATGCCATTATGATATGTTGCATTCAATAATATAAGCCTACGTAGGGCCTATACTTTACTTTTACTGTCACAAATATAATTATATAGCCTAAACTTTTTCATAACCATTTTATACTAGTATTTTGATGTAGGCCTACTAAATATCAGTATAATTTCGAGTTCAACTGAATGCATTCATCATGATCAATAACATTTTTATTTATCAAAAATCGACTATGGCATAGTCTAGTTACAGGCACACTCCCTCTGCATCCAAACCAGGTTCACGCTCATTACACCCCCCTTAACTAAGCATTTACTTTATGACACATCTTAAGGGCTGGGGTATGAGCGACCTTGAAGCAATATCAAGGATTACTATCAAACTTCTCATAGCTAATTGTCAGTTGGCTCAGTGGTAACGCAGTAGGCTTTACAACACGGAGGTCCCGGGTTCGATTCCCATCTCTGCCTATTTTTTGCAAGGCTGAGAAAAAAATGAAATTTCTGGACTGCAAACTTATTTGGCGCGCGATCTGAGCTGGTCCTTTTCTGGTGGCTGTGTCTATTACAGGCACACTCCCTCTGCATCCAGACCAGGTTCACGCTCATTACACCTCCCTTAACAATACATAACCTTTTAACAATACATAAAACTTTCTCATGAATAATTTATAAGTAGATCACCTACAATCTTAAGCTAGTGTGATCCAAGAAACAAATTAATTGGATAAGAGGCAATAAATCACACTGCACTTAACCTATTGGGATGACAATACACACTCATATGAAAAGAATCACTTGAAATTACCAAAGTTTACTTAACTCGAACCTCTTAACAATGGAAGGCAATAAACAATAAAGACACAAACATTTGAAGAACTCATCAACTTGAGAATCAAAGGATGCCTACATTTTCATAATCAATGGGACAAATGACCTTTTCAAATGAAAGATAAACCATGAACAGTTTTAAAGACAATAATGCTTACGATGGAAAATAAGTTTACTTGATGATGATCATGATCGATCAATTACACAACAGAAAGAAATATAATTTGATATGAAACTAAAAACCTACATTAATTAAGAATGACACAATCAAAATAAACAAAATAATAAACATGGTAAAAAATGATATTGCCTTAATCTTCCTAACATTTCAAACCCTACCCTTATTATTAAAAGCAACCATTCTGATGCCGGTTACATTATGAATCTGTGTTTGAGAACAAGCGTGTTTCCAGATTTATGGAAAGAAGCCAAAGTAGTTGGTTGTTATATATGTTTAATGATTGGACTAATAGTATAAATTCTGGTAAAATGATTGGTGTTTCGTTCATAGATTTGCGCAAAGCATTCGACATCGTCAGTCACGACATATTGCTCAGCAAACTTAAAAAATGTGGGTGCTTCTGCCACTGCACATGAGTGGTTCAGTTCATATTTATCGTGCCGCACCCAGAGAGTGTGTTTTAAAGATACTAGAGAGATTGCGATTTCCAAACGTAGACATCGGACGTACGTTGATCTATTCAAAACCACTCTCCTGTATCGAAGCGAGGTCACGTATTTAGCTATTTTTGAAGATATTCCACGTGCGAAATCGACGTAGATGATACATCGTTGAAAATACACAAAATTTGTCCATTTCACAATATGTTAAAGACAGTCAAAGATAATGAACATACGAAGGAAAGTCTAATTATTATTATGATCCTTTTTGTTTGTAGCAAATCATTATAATAAAGGTACAGCGATGTGTTAAAAATGGACTAAATTTAAACGCAATATTCATACGCAGAGATTGTCTATTGAAATGTGTGTGATACTTTGCGTATAAAAAATTACCTTGCGATTTGACATTTTGGACTCAACGTAGCATTAAAACGTACGTTCCACCATGGTTCCACGTGGAAATAGGCTGATTTTACCTCGAGTCTAGGTAAAGGAAACGTAGAGAACGAGTGTTTCTCTACGAATGTTATAGTCAAAATATCATGTGTTTTTTGTACAGCTGAGGGGTGCTGCAATAACTGTGTGTATCCCCGAGGTGGTTAAGTATTATAGGGGTGGGGGCTCAAAGATTGGTTGGCAGGTCAAAAGCGGGGGGGGGCAAGCATTTTTTTGCAGGTCGAAAGTTGGGTGGGGGGGGGGCAAGGAAATTTTGGCTCAGATATTTTAGGATCATTAGGAACACGTTCAAATATGCACAATTCCTGTATAATTTATAAACAATATACACTACACATAAAAATACTACTACAAGGGATTTTCAACATATAAGAATCCAAACAATCAAGTACCAACATGCACAGTTTTGTCCTTATATCACTTTTGGGTTTATAACAAAATGTTTTCAAGCCTCTATCGTGATTGGCAGCTGCATAAGACATCTCTTTGATAGCTGATAATGCCCATCTATTCACCAAGTGGCTATTAACTGATGAGCACTGTCATTATGCTAATATGAAATCATTGTTTATCAACAAAGGCGAGGGACTCGTCTGTCGATATGCTCAAACAAACCGCTACACTGTTCAATGGCTTTCTTGTACTATTATGAAATATGCTGGGCGATTAGAAAAGCACGTGCCCTGAGCAAACTACGATGCGTACGCACACTGCAGGGCAAAGAACAATGGAAATTGTCATAATTCGCGCGCATACTGCCGGGCAATGACGTCACATGTCAAGTGGTCTATACCCGATCAATGTTGGAGTTGCCTATAGCCTATGTTTAAAATTCAATATGGCTACCGAACTGTCATGTGGTCCAGTGGATTAGCGCGCTGGACTTCTGTATTCTTTATGTAGCAGCGGCGTGGGTTCGAGGCCCACCTGTGCCGAACTGAAATTCCATTAAAAAAAAAATATTAGGGAAATGAGACTGGGCGAATTTATGTATGACGTAGAGAGGATTAAGATCCCTTTATTGATCCCTGACCCCACCGACTACCCCGGGCTGATTTCATGCAAAACAAATCACCAGATGACTGACTATAGGACATAGCGCCACAACACGAGCGTTGGTAAAGTATGTGGCCTCACTGCAATACATAGCTACGTAAAAACGTACGTGTTAACGTACGTAAAAACGTACGTCCTACGTCTACGTTTGGAAAATCGCAATCTCTCTACTATGTCAAACTCACGCCCTGTTTAAACAGTTGGTGTCCCCCAGAGCATTATATACAGTATTAACAAAGTAATTTTCTATGGTAAAATCTCTATGTATGCCTACCAATGTTGCACATTATTATTCTTGTGAGACACTACACTCTAAATTTTGCAACGGTTAATGTAGTTGGGAACAAATTGTTGAACCGTTTGTTGCACTCTCTTGATGCTACGTACTTTAAATAAAAGTGTACATGCAGTGCTTTAGTGATATAATGGCCATACCATGTGTCAAATTAGTCGTTTGGTAAAGGGTCGTAATTGTTTCTTTCTCTTTATACAAATTACACCATGTATTTTCGGGACAACTATGTGTTAGTTCACTAACACACAGTTGCCCCGAAAATATGCTTTTGTGTTTTCGGGACCATGTGCATGTTTTTTCTCTGGAGGGGTAAAACGCACGAAATTCTCGTTGCATAATATTATTAGAACCGCACGACCTATGGACATATAAATGCGATTATTGGCTACCTTGTACACACTATAGGCTATTTGCCTCATTCAATTAAAACATAATGTGCACGCTCATTGCTTCTTTCGAGTAATATTAATTTGCTTCATTCAAACAAGTAATCAAGGTTCTTGAAGTCGATTAAGTGTAATATATTCGTTTTGGTACATCAATGGACAAACAGCTTATACCCAATTAACTTGTGTGTCTAATGATATAAAATACATTCAGAATTTAAGTATGCCCTTTTAATGTATATTGTCTTATTGAAATATTGCAGCGTACTGTGGTTTACTGGGGTGTTGTTTATGTATCAATGTACTCATATTACATAATCAACACAAATTTTGCAACCAGAACAGAGCACAACAAACAAAGTTGGAGTTTACTTCCTCTAATTTTAATTAATTTTCACCAAATGTAATCGCATCTGTATTTTCATTACCCAGCAAACATAAAACGTTTTAAACAGGTTATATTTGGGCTTTTGATTTTGGTAAAACGTATTAATAACACTTAAAAATAACGATATGATAGTAAGTTATCAAAAACTGTGATTTTGTTGCTGCCGGAGCAGTTCGAAGTCCATGGGGGGGGTAATTTTAGAATATTAATTTTACCATGGATCAACCTCAACAGTTTAACCTACACAGACATACACCTGTCTTTGATGACAAAGAGGGAAGAAAAAGAGGGACAGAGGGAAGAGAAAGAGGGACAGAAGAGAAAAGGGGAATGGAGAAGAGAAAAAAGTAAAGAAAGAGGGAAGAAGAGAAAGAGAAATGGAGAAGAAAAAAAAAGGAAAATTGAAAGAAGAGTAAAGAACAACTGCTTCAAACAATCTATACTACTTTCATTGTAAAATTTGAACTCTTAAACACTGATTTTTTTAGCTATATGCCGAAAACCATGAGCTTCCAGGGGCTCCGCCCCTATACCCCTGTAGTTTTGTCAAAATCCGCGATTTTGAATAAAACGCCGATCCGGCGCTTTATTATTACGATGGAATTATTAGTCGAACGCATACACGATGTTCATAACACACAGTACGTACACGGCGTGCGTGACGGTGATATACACAACAAAGGGTCGTACCACAACATGACCGAAGGAGTGGTACGTATTGGCGACATGTGCGTTGGTAGTAAATTCCAATTTTCTTTGCTTTGCCGTAGTTAACATTTTATGGCAAAGAAATGATAATCTATTTTGTTTGAAAATGTTATAATATGGCTTTAATATCCACTCGAATATGTGTCCTGCAATAAGATATGTACACAGCCTTGCCAATTTTATACCAATTGATATGTTTTCTAACGAGCATGTACAGGGTGAGTCAAAAAAGTGCAATAGAGCAAAGAATCGATATTTATGCAAGAATCAAGTCAAATTTTCCCATTATTGAACATTTTTATAAATGCCACACTCAAAAGTCACCTTCTGTGAAAATATGAAGTAAATCGTGACTACCGTTTAATTTTTATAAGTCCTTTTGCTGCGATACCCAATTTCGTTATTTGTCCACGAGATACCATGTATTTTGAATGAGAGCACACAATGCACGGTAAAGGCATTAGCTCTGAAACTGACATGAACTTAAAAAGGTTGATTTTGCGTTATTTTAATTTCTTTTTGTTCTGTTCAAACAAACTTTCTAACATTACTTTAAGTCTTTCATACCTCATTCGACTCAAACTCCAGTTTTTTAATCCCAATATGTCCAACTTACTGGATATTTTATAATTCACTCCACTTCAATTTGCGCGCATTTTATTTTGACATTTGAAAAATGTGTATGTTTTTGATTGAGAATAAACATCTTTAAAGTAGGCCTAAAGGTAAAATGAAAATAGCAACAAATAATGTTTATTTTCCTTAAAAAAGACCAATGGCATTAACACTTTGGGAGCTCCATTTAATTTGTATGCCAATGAGGTTAAGAAAATGGCAGTTGTTCCAAATCTACCCTACATAGAGTGCGATGACATTCAAATTTTAGATGTCTCTTGGACAAACATTAAAATTGGGTATCGCTATAAAATGTGTCATAGAAACAAAACGGTAAATGCTGATTCCTTTTTTTTCTTCACAACAGGTTGCTGATGAATGCATCATATATAAAATGTTTTCAAACCTAAAAGGTTCCACTCGGTTCTTTAATAAAAATGGATTCATTTCTATATTGCACTTGTTTTGACTCACCCTGTATTAGTTGACTTACATTTATGTACATTGTTTTAATATATTATCTTACAGTGCATAGTACAGTGCATATACCATTGTTTATTAATAGAGAGTTCATAACTTCCTCGTCATCTCCGGTATTTTCTTCTTGTCATTTATTTTATCACCTTGATTTTCTCCTTTTTATATCTTTCTGTTTTCTCTTTTCCTTATACGACTGTCATTTTGGATTTGAGAGATAATGTCGCAAAGGAATAAACCATTAAGTGATTAATCTGTTTCACTCTTAAGCTATTCCAACTGAAATCAAAAGACCCCCAATGGAAATTATGATCTCAATTTCCCCCAAGGAGTGTGAAATCCAAACGGGGTTACCTGAATGAATGTCTGTATTTCTATATCCGCTGTATGAGAGACCAAAGCAATATCTTCCATAGTATGAATTTTAACTGGTACAGCCTAACATTAGATATAGGTGACAGATTTAGCAATCAAATGAAAAAATATATAATTGTGAGTAGGTCTCATGTGAATGTAGCATATATTCAACAAGAACCACAATTTACAAAGTAAACACATTTGACTTACTGGTTCATTGAAGCTGAAAATGAGATCTTGTTTATCACGATTTACCATAGAGCCACATGTGAAAATTATATTCGGCAAAATTCGTGAGCTGAAACTCAAAAGTGTTTGAGATATGCTTGCCGTGTTTGTATGTAAACCTCAGCATCTGAATCCTTATATTGCTTTGTTTAAATAAAAAAGAAACCCGTTAATATTCCTGAATTTAAAAAAAAAGGAATATTAAAATGTAATATAGGCCTATCTTGACAATTCTTATTGTCCATCAATATTATCCATCAATTTTCTATCAATATCTATATGTCATAAACTCATTATTTGATTTACTTATCATATTTTCAAAAATATTTCACCGTTGTAATGATATGACTTTGTTTGTTTGCTCGTCTTATTTATATTGTGATCATTTTCGCATAATTATTTGACTTTTTTGTAAGGTTCTACTTTTTGTTCTTTTTGTTTGACTTTGGAAAATAAACTTCGTAACATACAGAAAAGGCCCTGAAGACATCAATAAAAAGTATTTCCTTTTGTATTATATTCGATCAACTGTTATTATCTTACAATTATGTTTACTATTAGGTAGCTGCAGATGATTATAATGGTAACTATTGAGCCTTTTCATATTAAATTATCATTCAATAATTTGGAAAAGACGTGGAGTAGGCTCCGGAGCATAAGCGTCAGTATATATTAAAAATGTATTTATTGTTGCTAATGTTTTGGAACGTCAGGCATCATCTGCATTTCCTTTTTTATACCTTGGCCTAACGACATGTTGTTTACAAAAATATAATTCAAAGCACATATCAATAATGTGCAAAATTGTGTCAAGAACAAAGGCGTTGGGAGGTATTCAAGTTAACCTACTCACCATTGTAACAGAAAAGTGTTTTTTTTTCTGCATCCTTACACCTGAAAGGATAAAACAAAAACTGGTTCCATTGTTGTCTATACCCTAATAGAGGGATCGAAGGTCATTAAGGAGCCAAAAGTTAATATTTGCTCTATCATACTGTAAAATACCTCAATTTTTTTCTCTCATTGCTAGGAATAAAAAAGGCAATTGACTTATTCCACTAGGGTTTAGTTAAGGAGTTATAGAGTAAACCAAGACGAATATAAAATTTCTCATGCACAGAAGCCAAATTTTCAAATTGCACCGATTCAATCGAAATTTGTCTTATTGTTTAAGTTCATGTTCAAGTTTATGTTCTTATTCATGGCGCCGTTATAAATCTCTGATTTTTTAGTAAAAATATAATAATTTAGTCATGCATATCTGGAAAACCAAGAAGGAAAATAAATGGCTTTGTTGTTCTGGCAATAATATTACTTGAATATACTACTCTCAGAATGATTTGTATAGTCGGAAAGTTCGTTCTTTGGGCAATGTCCCACCACAACTAAATATAATTAAAATACTGAACGCAAAAAAAGGAGTCCTATCGATCGATCTGAAAGTTCTGAATTTTGAAAAATGACCACCCTGTTCTTGAAATATAAGCAATCTGATGCATCGTTTGTGTGTGCCCGGCATGAAGAAAAAAAACCCTACATGAGGCCTACAACATACGTTTTTACTAATTGTAGAGGCATTGTTTTACAGTTTTAAACACTCTACAATATTGTATGTGTTTAATTTAGAAAAAAATACATATTTACATACAAATATCCAATTCTATTCTAATTAAGCAGCATAGTTAATTATTGCGTTTTTGTGTGTGTGTGTTTTGTTCTTTTTTCTTCTTCTTCTTTTTTTGATCGCAGCATGGGGGCCAGCAGGCCCAGATAGCAAGGGGGTCCTGTCAGCAACTGCTGACTTACTGAGAGCTTAAACCCACCGCGCGCCACTGCTTATAGCACAATAAGCGCACAACCTTGCTTGTTGGTTTACTATACCTACAACCATGGCCAAAATGTGTTGGGACACTTATGGAAAACGTACACTATAGTATGACCTTATTTCCGTTATTATTAACGTGATAAAGTGGAGGTTTCTTTGGTGTCAAGCCTAAACACTTTCCTAACACCCCAACCCTCCCCTTCCCCACCAATCAATGTTGGGTGCCACAAGGCTCGTGTGACCAAAAAGTCGAATTCAACATTGATCGGGGAGTGGGGGCTTATTTACATTACCCTATCAAACCGTCCCAACACTTATGGCCAGCATTGTCTCTAAGGTACAAAAAATCTAATTTTAAAATGTGTGTTTTGGCCCATATCTCCTCAACCATAGCTTAGATTTTCATCAAATTTTACATGAAAACGGAGAAACTATTTATCTTTTCACTTATATAAAAATTATTGCATTTTCCTCATGTGATTTAGGGATACGGTCACGTTTTATACGCAATATCATGTATTTTACAGTGCGTTCTGAACATTATTAGCCTATGCCAACTACGTATTTTGCGTAAAATGACGTTTTATTTTGAAAGAGTAGTGATTTAATCACCAGAAATACATGATATTTGTTGACAGAAATTGATTGAAGTCTTTTAAAAGAGTGATTTTGGGAAAAAAATACTTAATATTAAAAAAAAAGCTAATTTTAGAAGAAAAAAACAAAACTTTAATCATTTTCATCGTTTGCATCAAAAACGTATGTGGTATTTGCAACGAGTATATCGTGTAAATATAATCATAGTCGGCAGGAGTAGGCTTAAATTACATTTTATGACTGAAATTTATTAAAGCGCTTTCAAAGAAACTTATAGTAAGTATAGAAAGTAAAATATAGGTAGAAATAAAAAAAAAAAAGAAGGACGGACATTGGCAAAAATTAATAGAACGACGAATATAATATGATGAAGGATATTGTAAAATAATAACAAAAAAAAGAAAAGAAAAAAGAAATCTAAATAAATTCAGGGGCTCGAACCCGTGTCCACTGCGCCTGTGGCAGATGCCGTATCCATTGCGCCACAGAGCTGTGTAACTTCAACAGGCTTAAACTATAATATAATGCTATTCAACATGCATGTATATAAATATACGCTCTACACGATATACAGTCCAATAAAATACATTTTACGGCATTTGTTTCATTAACTGAATATTTATCATATAGCAGGTGTTGGCTGACATTGTGCTCCACATTTAGTTCAGTTTTTGTCCGGGATAAATGACTACGGGACAAAATCGGACGGTATACACGTCTTTAAAGAGTAAAGAATTTTAATATAATATCACTTTCTTTTTCTTTTTACAAACGTGTATATCGTTCGTTTTTGTCCCAAAATCATTTTACCCCGGCCCAAAACTGAAATATATGTGGAGCACAAATGTCGGCCAACACTTGCTATATGATAAATATTCAGTTAATGAAACAAATGCCGTAAAAGTGTGATTTGTTTGACTGTTTATCGTCCGTAGAGCGTATATTTATATACATGCATCTTGAATAGCATTATATTACAGTTTAAGCCTGTTAAAGTAATACAGCTCTGTGGTGCAATGGATACGGCATCTGCCACAGGCACAGTGGACACGGGTTCGAGCCCCTGAATTTATTTATATCTCTTTTTCTTTTCTTTTCTGTTATTATTTTACAATATCCTTCATCATATCATATTCGTCGTTCTATTAATTTTGCCAATGTCCGTCCTTTTTTTTTTTCTGTATTTTGTTGCTTCATTTGTGGTAGACTGCGGTAAATTGGGAAAACAAGTGTGCATGGGTTCGATTCCTTTATTTGTTTTTTGATCACGAGATGTTGTGATAACTTTTATTTTCTTCTATAGCTGTAATGTAACATTTTAATTGGTGGAAACAATAATTTTCCATTTTAAAACCCAAGTTTTTGACAGTTAAAGT
The DNA here is from genome assembly GCF_039555335.1 of Amphiura filiformis. Lineage (NCBI taxonomy): Eukaryota > Metazoa > Echinodermata > Ophiuroidea > Amphilepidida > Amphiuridae > Amphiura > Amphiura filiformis. The sequence goes on from NC_092629.1 coordinate 1,473,142, forward strand.
GACGAATAGTGAACTTAGACAGGGCCAAAATATCGTTTTAAGACATTTTAAGTGACCAGTCCCTAAATTTCAAATGTAGCCATCCAAAATTTTTTTTTTTTTTTTACATGATAAGATCTCTAACTGCTCCAAATTTGGTGTCAATATCATATTTACTTTTTGAGTTATAAGCAAAAAACTGAAATTAGATGATTTTTTTCAACTTTTCAAATACAACCATGGCCAAAATGTGTTGGGACACTTATGGAAAACGTACACTATAGTATGACCTTATTTCCGTTATTATTAACGTGATAAAGTGGAGGTTTCTTTGGTGTCAAGCCTAAACACTTTCCTAACACCCCAACCCTCCCCTTCCCCACCAATCAATGTTGGGTGCCACAAGGCTCGTGTGACCAAAAAGTCGAATTCAACATTGATCGGGGAGTGGGGGCTTATTTACATTACCCTATCAAACCGTCCCAACACTTATGGCCAGCATTGTCTCTAAGGTACAAAAAATCTAATTTTAAAATGTGTGTTTTGGCCCATATCTCCTCAACCATAGCTTGGATTTTCATCAAATTTTACATGAAAACGGAGAAACTATTTATCTTTTCACTTATATAAAAATTATTGCATTTTCCTTATTTGATTTAGTGATACGGTCACGTTTTATACGCAATATCATGTGTTTTACAGTGCGTTCTGAACATTATTAGCCTATGCCAACTACGTATTTTGCGTAAAATGACGTTTTATTTTGAAAGAGTAGTGATTTAATCACCAGAAATACATGATATTTGTTGACAGAAATTGATTGAAGTCTTTAAAAGAGTGATTTTGGGAAAAAATACTTAATATTAAAAAAAAAGCTAATTTTTAGAAGAAAAAAAACAAAACTTTAATCATTTTCATCGTTTGCATCAAAAACGTATGTGGTATTTGCAACGAGTATATCGTGTAAATATAATCATAGTCGGCAGGAGTAGGCTTAAATTACATTTTATGACTGAAATTTATTAAAGCGCTTTCAAAGAAACTTATAGTAAGTATAGAAAGTAAAATATAGGTAGACATACAGAAAAAAGAAGGACGGACATTGGCAAAAATTAATAGAACGACGAATATAATATGATGAAGGATATTGTAAAATAATAACAAAAAAAAAAGAAAAAAGAAATCTAAATAAATTCAGGGCTCGAACCCGTGTCCACTGCGCCTGTGGCAGATGCCGTATCCATTGCGCCACAGAGCTGTGTAACTTCAACAGGCTTAAACTATAATATAATGCTATTCAACATGCATGTATATAAATATACGCTCTACACACGATATACAGTCCAATAAAATACATTTTACGGCATTTGTTTCATTAACTGAATATTTATCATATAGCAGGTGTTGGCTGACATTGTGCTCCACATTTAGTTCAGTTTTTGTCCGGGATAAATGACTACGGGACAAAATCGGACTGTATACACGTCTTTAAAGAGTAAAGAATTTTAATATAATATCACTTTCTTTTTCTTTTTACAAACGTGTATATCGTTCGTTTTTGTCCCAAAATCATTTTACCCCGGCCCAAAACTGAAATATATGTGGAGCACAAATGTCGGCCAACACTTGCTATATGATAAATATTCAGTTAATGAAACAAATGCCGTAAAAGTGTGATTTGTTTGACTGTTTATCGTCCGTAGAGCGTATATTTATATACATGCATCTTGAATAGCATTATATTACAGTTTAAGCCTGTTAAAGTAATACAGCTCTGTGGTGCAATGGATACGGCATCTGCCACAGGCACAGTGGACACGGGTTCGAGCCCCTGAATTTATTTATATATCTTTTTCTTTTCTTTTTTGTTATTATTTTACAATATCCTTCATCATATCATATTCGTCGTTCTATTAATTTTTGCCAATGTCCGTCCTTCTTTTTTCTGTATTTTGTTGCTTCATTTGTGGTAGACTGCGGTAAATTGGGAAAACAAGTGTGCATGGGTTCGATTCCTTTATTTGTTTTTTGATCACGAGATGTTGTGATAACTTTTATTTTCTTCTATAGCTGTAATGTAACATTTTAATTGGTGGAAACAATAATTTTCCATTTTAAAACCCAAGTTTTTGACAGTTAAAGTGACGAATAGTGAACTTAGACAGGGCCAAAATATCGTTTTAAGACATTTTAAGTGACCAGTCCTAAATTTCAAATGTAGCCATCCAAAATTTTTTTGGTAAAGCCACATGATAAGATCTCTAACTGCTCCAAATTTGGTGTCAATATCATATTTACTTTTTGAGTTATAAGCAAAAACTGAAATTAGATGATTTTTTTTTCAACTTTTCAAATACAACCATGGCCAAAATGTGTTGGGACACTTATGGAAAACGTACACTATAGTATGACCTTATTTCCGTTATTATTAACGTGATAAAGTGGAGGTTTCTTTGGTGTCAAGCCTAAACACTTTCCTAACACCCCAACCCTCCCCTTCCCCACCAATCAATGTTGGGTGCCACAAGGCTCGTGTGACCAAAAAGTCGAATTCAACATTGATCGGGGAGTGGGGGCTTATTTACATTACCCTATCAAACCGTCCCAACACTTATGGCCAGCATTGTCTCTAAGGTACAAAAAATCTAATTTTAAAATGTGTGTTTTGGCCCATATCTCCTCAACCATAGCTTGGATTTTCATCAAATTTTACATGAAAACGGAGAAACTATTTATCTTTTCACTTATATAAAAATTATTGCATTTTCCTCATGTGATTTAGGGATACGGTCACGTTTTATACGCAATATCATGTATTTTACAGTGCGTTCTGAACATTATTAGCCTATGCCAACTACGTATTTTGCGTAAAATGACGTTTTATTTTGAAAGAGTAGTGATTTAATCACCAGAAATACATGATATTTGTTGACAGAAATTGATTGAAGTCTTTTAAAAGAGTGATTTTGGGAAAAAAATACTTAAAATTAAAAAAAAAGCTAATTTTTAGAAGAAAAAAAAACAAAACTTTAATCATTTTCATCGTTTGCATCAAAAACGTATGTGGTATTTGCAACGAGTATATCGTGTAAATATAATCATAGTCGGCAGGAGTAGGCTTAAATTACATTTTATGACTGAAATTTATTAAAGCGCTTTCAAAGAAACTTATAGTAAGTATAGAAAGTAAAATATAGGTAGACATACAGAAAAAAAGAAGGACGGACATTGGCAAAAATTAATAGAACGACGAATATAATATGATGAAGGATATTGTAAAATAATAACAAAAAGAAAAGAAAAAGAAATCTAAATAAATTCAGGGGCTCGAACCCGTGTCCACTGCGCCTGTGGCAGATGCCGTATCCATTGCGCCACAGAGCTGTGTAACTTCAACAGGCTTAAACTATAATATAATGCTATTCAACATGCATGTATATAAATATACGCTCTACACACGATATACAGTCCAATAAAATACATTTTTACGGCATTTGTTTCATTAACTGAATATTTATCATATAGCAGGTGTTGGCTGACATTGTGCTCCATATTTAGTTCAGTTTTTGTCCGGGATAAATGACTACGGACAAAATCGGACGGTATACACGTCTTTAAAGAGTAAAGAATTTTAATATAATATCACTTTCTTTTTCTTTTTACAAACGTGTATATCGTTCGTTTTTGTCCCAAAATCATTTTACCCCGGCCCAAAACTGAAATATATGTGGAGCACAAATGTCGGCCAACACTTGCTATATGATAAATATTCAGTTAATGAAACAAATGCCGTAAAAGTGTGATTTGTTTGACTGTTTATCGTCCGTAGAGCGTATATTTATATACATGCATCTTGAATAGCATTATATTACAGTTTAAGCCTGTTAAAGTAATACAGCTCTGTGGTGCAATGGATACGGCATCTGCCACAGGCACAGTGGACACGGGTTCGAGCCCTGAATTTATTTATATATCTTTTCTTTTCTTTTTGTTATTATTTTACAATATCCTTCATCATATCATATTCGTCGTTCTATTAATTTTTGCCAATGTCCGTCCTTCTTTTTTTCTGTATTTTGTTGCTTCATTTGTGGTAGACTGCGGTAAATTGGGAAAACAAGTGTGCATGGGTTCGATTCCTTTATTTGTTTTTTGATCACGAGATGTTGTGATAACTTTTATTTTCTTCTATAGCTGTAATGTAACATTTTAATTGGTGGAAACAATAATTTTCCATTTTAAAACCCAAGTTTTTGACAGTTAAAGTGACGAATAGTGAACTTAGACAGGGCCAAAATATCGTTTTAAGACATTTTAAGTGACCAGTCCCTAAATTTCAAATGTAGCCATCCAAAATTTTTTTGGTAAAGCCACATGATAAGATCTCTAACTGCTCCAAATTTGGTGTCAATATCATATTTACTTTTTTGAGTTATAAGCAAAAAACTGAAATTAGATGATTTTTTTTTCAACTTTTCAAATACAACCATGGCCAAAATGTGTTGGGACACTTATGGAAAACGTACACTATAGTATGACCTTATTTCCGTTATTATTAACGTGATAAAGTGGAGGTTTCTTTGGTGTCAAGCCTAAACACTTTCCTAACACTCCAACCCTCCCCTTCCCCACCAATCAATGTTGGGTGCCACAAGGCTCGTGTGACCAAAAAAGTCGAATTCAACATTGATCGGGGAGTGGGGGCTTATTTACATTACCCTATCAAACCGTCCCAACACTTATGGCCAGCATTGTCTCTAAGGTACAAAAAATCTAATTTTAAAATGTGTGTTTTGGCCCATATCTCCTCAACCATAGCTTGGATTTTCATCAAATTTTACATGAAAACGGAGAAACTATTTATCTTTTCACTTATATAAAAATTATTGCATTTTCCTCATGTGATTTAGGGATACGGTCACGTTTTATACGCAATATCATGTATTTTACAGTGCGTTCTGAACATTATTAGCCTATGCCAACTACGTATTTTGCGTAAAATGACGTTTTATTTTGAAAGAGTAGTGATTTAATCACCAGAAATACATGATATTTGTTGACAGAAATTGATTGAAGTCTTTTAAAAGAGTGATTTTGGGAAAAAAATACTTAATATTAAAAAAAAAGCTAATTTTTAGAAGAAAAAAAACAAAACTTTAATCATTTTCATCGTTTGCATCAAAAACGTATGTGGTATTTGCAACGAGTATATCGTGTAAATATAATCATAGTCGGCAGGAGTAGGCTTAAATTACATTTTATGACTGAAATTTATTAAAGCGCTTTCAAAGAAACTTATAGTAAGTATAGAAAGTAAAATATAGGTAGACATACAGAAAAAAAGAAGGACGGACATTGGCAAAAATTAATAGAACGACGAATATAATATGATGAAGGATATTGTAAAATAATAACAAAAAAGAAAAGAAAAAGAAATCTAAATAAATTCAGGGCTCGAACCCGTGTCCACTGCGCCTGTGGCAGATGCCGTATCCATTGCGCCACAGAGCTGTGTAACTTCAACAGGCTTAAACTATAATATAATGCTATTCAACATGCATGTATATAAATATACGCTCTACACACGATATACAGTCCAATAAATACATTTTACGGCATTTGTTTCATTAACTGAATATTTATCATATAGCAGGTGTTGGCTGACATTGTGCTCCACATTTATTTCAGTTTTTGTCCGGAATAAATGACTACGGGACAAAATCGGACGGTATACACGTCTTTAAAGAGTAAAGAATTTTAATATAATATCACTTTCTTTTTCTTTTTACAAACGTGTATATCGTTCGTTTTTGTCCCAAAATCATTTTACCCTGGGCCCAAAACTGAAATATATGTGGAGCACAAATGTCGGCCAACACTTGCTATATGATAAATATTCAGTTAATGAAACAAATGCCGTAAAAGTGTGATTTGTTTGACTGTTTATCGTCCGTAGAGCGTATATTTATATACATGCATCTTGAATAGCATTATATTACAGTTTAAGCCTGTTAAAGTAATACAGCTCTGTGGTGCAATGGATACGGCATCTGCCACAGGCACAGTGGACACGGGTTCGAGCCCTGAATTTATTTATATATCTTTTTCTTTTCTTTTTGTTATTATTTTACAATATCCTTCATCATATCATATTCGTCGTTCTATTAATTTTTGCCAATGTCCGTCCTTCTTTTTTTCTGTATTTTGTTGCTTCATTTGTGGTAGACTGCGGTAAATTGGGAAAACAAGTGTGCATGGGTTCGATTCCTTTATTTGTTTTTTGATCACGAGATGTTGTGATAACTTTTATTTTCTTCTATAGCTGTAATGTAACATTTTAATTGGTGGAAACAATAATTTTCCATTTTAAAACCCAAGTTTTTGACAGTTAAAGTGACGAATAGTGAACTTAGACAGGGCCAAAATATCGTTTTAAGACATTTTAAGTGACCAGTCCCTAAATTTCAAATGTAGCCATCCAAAATTTTTAGCCACATGATAAGATCTCTAACTGCTCCAAATTTGGTGTCAATATCATATTTACTTTTTTGAGTTATAAGCAAAAAACTGAAATTAGATGATTTTTTTCAACTTTTCAAATACAACCATGGCCAAAATGTGTTGGGACACTTATGGAAAACGTACACTATAGTATGACCTTATTTCCGTTATTATTAACGTGATAAAGTGGAGGTTTCTTTGGTGTCAAGCCTAAACACTTTCCTAACACCCAACCCTCCCCCTTCCCCACCAATCAATGTTGGGTGCCACAAGGCTCGTGTGACCAAAAAAGTCGAATTCAACATTGATCGGGGAGTGGGGGCTTATTTACATTACCCTATCAAACAGTCCCAACACTTATGGCCAGCATTGTCTCTAAGGTACAAAAAATCTAATTTTAAAATGTGTGTTTTGGCCCATATCTCCTCAACCATAGCTTGGATTTTCATCAAATTTTACATGAAAACGGAGAAACTATTTATCTTTTCACTTATATAAAAATTATTGCATTTTCCTCATGTGATTTAGGGATACGGTCACGTTTTATACGCAATATCATGTGTTTTACAGTGCGTTCTGAACATTATTAGCCTATGCCAACTACGTATTTTGCGTAAAATGACGTTTTATTTTGAAAGAGTAGTGATTTAATCACCAGAAATACATGATATTTGTTGACAGAAATTGATTGAAGTCTTTTAAAAGAGTGATTTTGGGAAAAAAATACTTAAAATTAAAAAAAAAGCTAATTTTTAGAAGAAAAAAAACAAAACTTTAATCATTTTCATCGTTTGCATCAAAAACGTATGTGGTATTTGCAACGAGTATATCGTGTAAATATAATCATAGTCGGCAGGAGTAGGCTTAAATTACATTTTATGACTGAAATTTATTAAAGCGCTTTCAAAGAAACTTATAGTAAGTATAGAAAGTAAAATATAGGTAGACATACAGAAAAAAAAGAAGGACGGACATTGGCAAAAATTAATAGAACGACGAATATAATATGATGAAGGATATTGTAAAATAATAACATTATTTACATTACCCTATCAAACCGTCCCAACACTTATGGCCAGCATTGTAGGTGTTAAGCAGTATCATGCAAGCAAGACTAAGACTAGAATTACGAATGGGATTGAATTGATCTGATATTACTTTGCTTACGTGTCACTATTCAAAATGTCACGGTATCGCGTGATTTACATGTATGGGTGTTATCAAGCGGAATAAGAAGAATAAGGTACAAACCTTTGACTCTGAATAGTAAGTTCGTTCCTATTTAGGTTTATTCATAAACAGCAAAAATATAATTAACTGTCAAGGTTGACAGCATACAAAACATGCATATTTTGTCAAATTTGGTCAATAAGCAGATTTGTGTAGACAATATTAGTTGTCATCTATCAAAAATCCTACTTATTGGTAGTTATATATTCGTTTAGATTTTAACAAGTCAAAACAGCATTAGAATCCCTGTATATTTACTCGGTGCATATCTAAGAAAAACGAACACACATGTCATAAAGGGAATAGCTACTTGAATAAGAGAATTAATGACGATCACACTATTTTCTAACAGTTGGTCACCACTGTATTTCTATGTCAAACACTCCATTTTAATACCGATGTACATTGGTCTCCTCAATAGTAATAGCAATAATTATATAAACTACCAACATTTTCCGTACCCATGTCTAATGTTTGCTAGATTTATCGGCAAACTTGCTTATCGGCAAACTTGCTTATGTGCAAGCAATGATTGACAAATAGTTCAAATGTGACACGATCTGGTCCAAGGGGGCCAAAGGCGGCAAATTTAAAACTGAGATAAAGGTAAACATGTGGAGTAACTTTAGAACCAAATATGCTAGACCTTTGGTGTTTTCAGTAAATCTGAAACTCTGAAAAGGAAATAAGACCGCAGTAATAAAAATTGTATTTATGGTTTTGGCTGTGTAATGTTTATGAACTATGCGTGACTCAGAAAAGGAAGTACGACTGCAGTAATAAAAATATATGAAACGTTTTGGCTGTGTAATGATTATGAACTGTACGTATTTCTGAACAGGAAATAAGACTGCAGTAATAAAAAATTGTATTTATGGTTTTGGCTCTGTAATGTTTATGAACTGTGCGTGACTCTAAAAAGGAAGTAAGACTGAAGAAATAAAAGTTATATTAAAGATTTTGGCTGTGTAATGATTATGAACCGGTATTTTCTTATTGTCATTTAAAACAATCTCCTTAATTTTCTCCTTCTCCTATCTTCCTGCTTCTTTTGTTCTTATACGCTTGCCATTTTGGATAAGTGTTATGAAATCATATTCTATTAAAGTATAGACATAATAAGTCACAACTCCGATATCGCTGGCCAAAAACGACAAAAACCTTGGTCCAAGCATGAAGCCTTGAGTTGACGCTTGGACCAGCCACCCTTCATGGTTGGACATATTGATACATATTCGTATCCAGTCATTAGTTTAGACAACGAAACACATAAAAATGTACAAGAGACGTCTAAAGTTGTTCTCTAATACAAGGTTTCTCAGCAATCAAATATCGCAGTGAGAGAAATATTCGTTCGTTGCATGTAGATTTGTTTAAGCTGGGTCTTTTCTGAAAACCTTACAGTTCTTTTTCACATTTTTATAATACGCAATGTTTCAACAATGGGGTTTCAACACGAATTACTGGCAAATATATAATGAAAGACAGAGCTAAAAATAATTTATCGAGCACGGTTTGTTTACAATGTGTCGTGATGATGACTTGCTGAAGGCGGCGGTATAACCGGGCGCCTTATTGTTAATTTTTCACCTTCAAACATACAAACCATCTCAAAAGTTATAATTGTGAAGATTATCATTCATCCAGGTATAAATAACTGTGAAATTAGAGTCATAATCTGATCTACTGGACTTAGGTTTTGTTTTAATGGCAACATTTAACATCCTATCTCGGATGCATCGTCAGGCCAACTGATGTTACAGCGGCAAAAGTTCGTTGACCTGTGAAGAGGATGTTACGTCACATGTCGAAGGTGAGCCAAACCTCTGAAGGATCTTAATTATTGCTGAACAATAGGCCCCTGCCAAGTTGTGTCGTAGCCAAGACTCCTCCCGTTTGACATAAATCGATCCCTTGACTCCTCTCTCAAACCATCTGCTTTCGCGATCGAATATCTTGACATCCTTGTTCTCAAATGAATGATTGGTGCTGTCTAAATGCGAGTAAACCGCAGAGTCTCCGCAACCAGTGCTAGCTCTCCTATGCTGGTACATGCGCTTTGCTAGAGTTTGTTTGGTGACCCCTATGTAAAGGTCATCGCATCCACTGTCCTTGCACTGAATTTCGCACACAATGTTGCTTTGTTTGTCCTTTGGTTGTTTGTCCTTGGGATGGACCAGCGCTTGCCGCAAGGTGTCCCTAGGTTTGAACGACACTGGAATTCCTTGATCTTTGAAAATTCTGCGTTTCTCTGACAGTACAGATACGTAAGGTATATTCACGTTCCTGTCGCGTTTAATTTCAAGGTCACCTTGTGACAAAGGTCAACAAACTTTTGCCGCTGTAACATCAGCTGGCCTGACGATGCATCCGAGATAAGATGTGAAATATTGCCACTCAAATACGTAAATCCAGTATATCAGATTATAACTATAATTTCATACATCTCAAAAGTTAGGTCTTTATGGTAGGAAACTTTCTTTCGCGAAGGCACCATGTCAACGATGCTTAGTAAAGTTGCATTTTGCCTTGTAAAATTATTTCACCATTTTCTGCTATTCCTTTTCTCCGATCGGCACCAGATAAATCGGTCTTCCTTTTACGCGCTATTAACCTGTGTATATATGTAAACCAATCAAGGATCGTTATTGGCAGTGACATCAGACGCGATAAATTCTTTTTATATCTGTCTTTCATTATGGCCATTTTACTGGACAATACTTCTTGATGCGGATGGTCGAATAGGTTCTATCTCAGCGCATCTAATTATTATAACATTCGTCACCATTGAACTAAATGGATTGGTCCAAAAAGGGTTCTACGGCTTTATATAAAATATCGCGGGAAAAGATCAAAATTTAAAATAAATGGAGTTGGAATTTGAAAAATATAAATCGCATTTACTCTATGGCTGTGCTAACACTTTAACTTTGATGACTTTGGCCACATTTTTTTTTTTTTTTTTCAAATATCTTAAAAATACAATAATAAAAAAATAATTATTGAGCAGACAGTAGCTGTAAATGTTGCCCACTTGATTTAACGAGTGAACCTTTTTATATTTAATAATATCCCATATATTTGGTTAACACTTGGATTAATAATAATCATAATAATAATAATAACGCATTTATAAGGCGCCTTATGCCAGAACTGACCTCAAGGCGCCTTACAATGAGATACTAAACTACAAATAAAATATCTTAAAACTACTTTAAGTACTATTTTACGCTACAACAATGATAACAATATTTGCAAGCATATAAAATATATATACAAAAGTCGAAAAAGGCAAGCATAAGTACATAAGCATGATAAGTAAATTACACAATAAATCAAATTAAACATATCAGAGAATAACATGAGTCCAGCAAAAATTGAATTGAACGAGCCAGTCCGTGATGGTTAACCGGAACAGATGAGTCTTGAGTAGGCCCCTGAACTGCGAGATGGTGGCAGCATTCTTAATGTTCAAGGGCAATTGATTCTATAATTTCGGGGCCGCGACAGCAAAAGACCGAAGTCCGTTCGAAATGGTGGCATATCGCGGGACACAGAGAAGGTTTTGATCTGTAGATCGAAGACCACTGCTGCTTGGAATATGCGGTTGAATAAGTTCTTACTTACTTGCTTAATTCGGGTGGTGTCCTCGAACTGGGATGGCTTTCCACAACTTCCTGTCCTCCATAGCTGTCTTGAAGTCTGCTGCATCCAGTTCAGTGCCATCTTCCAGAATGTCAATGTAGGTCAGAACAGGTCTTCCAGATTTCCGCTTCCCATGCTTGGGTATCCAATGAACCATTTTTGATGCGGGCTCCTCACTTCTGGAACAGTGGCCAGCAAACCGGGTTCTTCTTCCGGGTTACTTGATACAACAGATATTGAACCATCTACTAAATGGCTACATTTTGAATTCATGGACTGGTCACTTAAAAAGTCCTAAAGCCATCGTTTTGGCCATGTTTAAGTTCACTATTCGTCACTTTAATTGTCAAAAAGGTAGGTTTTAAAATGACAAATTATTGTTTTCACCAATTAAAATCTTATATTAAAGTTATAGAAGAAAATCAAAGTTATCGCAACATCTCGTGATCAAAAAACAAATAAAGGAATCGAACCCATGCACACTTGTTTTTCCAATTTAATGCGGTCTACCTCAATTGAAGTAACGGAGTAAATCAACTTGTTAGCATTAATTTAGACTACATACAGTGTGTTAGCTCAGTTGATGCTCTGCTTTTATTTGTGATCTTATTTATGAAAATAAATCCTACACATTTTCATTTCAACATAAATTCAGTGATGTGAGAAATTATTTGTTTTAAAAAGAAAGCAAAAAAAAATTAAATCGTTAGGAATTGAAGTTGGACTTTTTGAGTACAAGACAGACGACTTATCAACTGAGCTAATATGTTCAAGTGACATTACGAAGTATTTTGGGGTATAAAAGCAATTACAAAAGGGAGTAAAAATGTTGAAACTAACCCGCTGCTTATAGGATATGAAACGTAGCTTATTGGCTATAGAACAACGGTATTCAAGGCCTTTTCGAAGAAAATCGATTTTTAAAGTGTAAGGTGCGCTTCAGACTCCGTATTGTACGTGCAATATTGTATGTACAATATTTTTCGTGACGTCAGAAAGTATTGCACGTACAATAAAAAGTATGTACCGGGAAAATATATATTTTGCCACAATCATTGGTTGCTTAATTGATACGGAGTTGCCAAATTTCTAAGAGTGGTAAATTTAGTGCAGTGTTCGTGCACGGAATGATGAACATCTTTTTATGTCTTCTTGTATTCAACTGTACTTGAATTATTATATAATCAATGGGCACCTTTAAAGTTAATAATACAGGGTGTCCCAGAATGATCTGTACCGGGAAAGATGGATTTTTTTAGGTATGAAGGGCATGTGGAATGGTCATATTGTTTTGCATTTTAAGTTTTACATATATTTAGCTTTCTCAGATTTTTTAGATTTTAAAAATTGGACTTTTCTAGTAGAAGTTATAGAAGATTGCGTAAAATGGTGAATTCTAAGTTTTGACAACGCAAACTATTTTGAAAATATGTAACATTACTAACCGTTCAGCACAAAGTTATTTTGGAAATGTTATGCAGGTATTTTAGTTGTGCCCTGTTCATATTTCCACTAAATAGCCGATATCTATCTATTATTTATGACGTTACGAAGCAATCATTATATGGAATTAAGGATTTGTGGCCTTATCCCATTCTCTCTTTGGCGGTAGTTTTAAATAATTAAAGTTATTGTGGTGCGAGGTCCATGTCATTTGAAATGCTTGCAGAGATCGAACTGGTTGTGGTACAGAAAAGACGGCTCCTCAATTTACTGTACAGCAGCGTGGATTTCTTTCAAAAACTTACTGGCAAACCGGCAGCTATGTTGAGACGCAAAGAAGATTCATTAGACGATAGTGTATAACGTAAAGAAGTTTGACGAGCAAGGAACTGCCAGGAATCGGCGGAGTGAAGCTTCAGGTGCTCGTAAGACTGTAAGAACTAGAGCGAACATTGCATATGTCCGGCAAGCTTTAAGGCGCAACCCCAACAGTAGTTGTTGTCGAAATCCTGTGCCAAACATCCCACGTTCTTCATTTAATCGTATCGTGCCAATTTTCAAAGGTATGCGAGTCATTTTTCATTGATTTTACATTATTGCATGCCACGCCAAAACAAATAAAGGTAGCATGCTGAAATTAACAGAATAAGTAGGAGACATGTCCAACATTATAATGCTGGTATCAAAAATAGATACACTGCCCGTCTTCTATTTTTAGTTATTTTTGCAAACACGGTACAAATCATTCTGGGACACCCTGTATTAATACTGATATTAATATAAAAAATATTAAAATTGCAATGATAATATAAATGGCACATTCAGTTCTTATTCATGTATTTATTTATTTATAGATTTATTTATTTAGGCCTATTTGTTTATTTATTTATTTATTTATTTATTTATTTATTGATTGATTACTGATTGATTAATTGATTTAGAGATTCATTTATATTCGTTGTATATCGGTGAGGCATGTTATGATGGTGTATGTTATAGGCCTACCTATGATCATCACAATACATCCATAAACGTGTTAATGCAGTAACCGTAGCTTTATAGGAGCACGGGAGCCCCCCCCCCCCAATTGATCTGAATTTTAGAAAATCCATAGGAAAACTGCCAAAACGGCTTGTGTCCCTGCCCCTCATCAGACCCGGATGCAACGCCTTCTATACTTTTTCATTAATTATAGGCCTATTAATAGTAATGCGTTGAAATTTTAAAAAGTAATATCCGCCTTTATTTATTTCTTTTTGAAATGATACACTCGTTACAAAAACAAATCAGCATGGAAAACATTTTTTTTCGTCAGAGGCAGATATTTGGTCTAATCAGTGTAAGCTACAAAATAGACGATCTTTTAAAATCATTTTTAAATGGCTTTTTTTTCAACCTTATTGTTTGTATTTGTAATGTTCACACAATCTGACAATGTCCCAACTTATACATAATGTGAATCGAGCCATTTAACATGTGCTTGTAGGACAACGATTTTGAATTAAACATGTTAATTGTGATATCTTAATTCCCCTAGAACACCACAGTTAAGCGTCCGAAATTGTAAGTGGGTTTTTTTTTATTTTACCTCATTATTTCGTTAAAAGTACTCGAAAACCCTCCTAAGAGTTGTTACTAATAAATATTTCATAATTTTGGGCAAAGAATAGCCAAATAGTTGACCGAAATCGTATATTTGTACCAATATTTGACTGAAATCGTATATTAGCATTACCGTCCCTTCGTGGCTTTATTGCAAGCCAAAGTGCTGCTAAATGTGAAACGAGATTACTTGAAATATATATTTCAGAGTTGAAAGAGTTTCAGCTATACGAACATATTTCTGAATATGTTTCTCTGATTGGTTGATTGTCAAGAGGATTACGGCATCCTCAAAGCCTCCTGCTGTAATTCTCTATTCGATATCTATTATAGGACCGATCTTTTGAAATCCATACAAGCGTGTAACATGAAATAGTCTCGAATCATAATTTGTGCACGATACAACGTTGATAGGCCTACCGTACGTCAGATTTCGGAATTTTATTGAAAATAGGCATAAATTACATTGAACAGGTTGAATGCTGGCAAAAGTAGACAAAATAACTATGGGTCGAATTTACATTAATCAGTGTCCTGGGCCTGGGTAACATTTAGGACTCCTTCGCATTCTAAAACAATACTTCACCAAATGTCCTTGCTTTCATTTTCTCATTTAATTTGTTTTAATTTTAATTAATTTCTTTATCCACTGGCTCTGTGGTAAATCCGGCGGTATTGCCAAATATTTCTCGTCCGTTATCCGTGTTAATCTATTTATTTATTAAAATCCTGTATTCACATGTATAGGCCTAGTGTATTTGATAACAAAGTTGTTTCTATTTTTGATTGGAATTTGGGGTTCCATAGATTCTGTTTTTACACGATTTCATATATAAAATATGTTTGGGCATGGCGGAATTAGTATATGATTAAAAATAGACATACTCTTAGGCCCCCTTTTTTAATGTTTGTACATTATTAATATTAATATTAATATTAATAATGTACAAAATGCAAACGAATGTATATATATTTTGATTGTTTTGTAAACATTAAATTTGATGTTTACTCATAATTATGTCTGGAAAGTCAGGGATAAAACTAAGGAGTATCGGTATTTAGTTTCCTGGGAAAGTGGATCAGATGAGCAGTGAGTAAAAACATTCCTCTAAATGTTTATTTTATTTTTATATGTTAATGAATTTATTAGGCCTACTGGTAAAGTGCAGAAAAAAACCCAAACGCACTTAGGATTTTTCATCAGCAGCAGTAGAAATTTCTCTTGCATAGATTTTCGGGTGACCTCGCTTGGATTTAGCAAACAATGAACCGTCAGGGTTATAGCGCGTTATTTAGAGAGATTGCGGAGAGGCGTTCACTGCAAACGCCATACGGGTTACGGATTTCTGCATTTTGCGGTAGAACGTCATAGTCCCGTTCACATCCAAACTAGCCTCCTACACAGCCAGTTTGTGTCGGTCCTAACGCTCGTCGTTCCTAGTATGTTCGTGATAGCCGCATAGAGTCTGAACCAAGACTACGTGTAAACGCAATTGCAATCATGATGGCGCTGTGCTGAGACAAATAATCTAAAGGTAATAGGAAGCACCCATTGATTCACCTTGGGTGCATCGAACCAGAGAAGATTATCTTCTTTCATCGAACTACTTTCCTCGGTATTGATATGCAAATACGACTGGCTGTATCTATAATGCTCTAAGCATTCAGTCCAGATTAGCGATATTTGAGTTTTGCGGGCTATTGGAAAATGAGTATAGGCCTATGTTCACACGTGTATGCTATTTGTCTAAATAATCTAAACAGAGTTTGGTGTTGGATGCCTAGGAAGAAACAAACTCCATTATCATATAAATAATACCCTGTTTACTTTCTAACGCAAAATGAAAATAGATAATCTAATATGCCTAGTTCGATTACTACCCAGCCAACACAAATATATTACAGAAAACGTTAAATGTCGGGTTAAAGGTTATGTGAGGGTCAAGGGCATTAAAAGTTTTAATAACATTCAAAAAACCCTTTGTTCTAAACTTGCTGATAAACGCTCTAACACAATAGACACTTAAATATGTTTGCCAAATGATATTTTACTATAGCATTTCGAATGTTGGCTTAAAATGTTGTTGTATTATTTTTTCAGTATAACACGAGTTTTCATGATTTTTATATAAACATACATTGATATGTTATCAAAACGTTTGAACTAAAACCAAAAACACATGCATTATCATGTTTTAAAAACATTTTGGAGTTTGCTGAATAGTATCCATAAGCAAAACACTTTGACAGCTGTTTAATGCACAACGAAAAAGCAAGGCGAAAAATAGCGTTGCACGAACTTCTGTTCCCCGTCCCAAACAGACAATTATACCGCATTTATGCCGTAACACGACACAATCTTGCCTAAAACGCCTCTTCGCAAGCTGATTTTTGGACGGCATTTTCCACACACAAATGAATAGGCAATCTGCCCGTTCGAATTCGCGTCGAAAAAAAAATCGAAATTTGTTCACTTCTTCTTGTCTATACGAGATCAAATTTTAACCCCAAAATGGATTTTATTACATGTCGGACTCTACTTGTTCTATTAGGCGACTTTGATTCGTTTCATAACATGATAAACATAACATTTTTCTGCATTTTATAATGCGTTTTTTGTCATTTTGGAACGTCATTTTTGCTACCAACCGCAACGTAATCGCCTTACGGTAATTCCACGACTGACCAATTCACAATAGATTTCACCCTCTAGAGGGCATAATAACCGATTTTCGACTAATGTAGCTTGCCGTTCGCGTTCCCGTGTCACGTTTCACGTAAATTTCGCAATCTCTCTATTTAATCTGATTCAACTCGTCGTGGCACGTATATTTATTGGACGTGCAATACTTTTTGACGTCACGAAAAACATTGTACATACAATATTGCACGTACAATAAGGAGTCTGAAGCGCACCTAAGAAAGTTTGAAGCCCACGGTATCATGGTATGCACTTGTAAACTGAATCAAGATATAGTAGTGATTCTCTTTTATTATAGTGCATACCGTGACATGAACTCAAGCATGTCCGCATTCAGTCTCGTCCTAAAGTAAGACTAATCATGAAATTTAGACATATTGGGTCTTTTTATCTTTTCAGTTTCCGTAACTCTATTGTTCAGATACGAAAACGCAAGGGATTCTGTAAGTTTACTGTAATCTGACTTCATTGTTAACTCTGAAGTACCAATCAGCTTATTTCAATAGAGGTAATTGCCTGTGTCAATAAAAGCCCATAAAGGCTGGAGATAAAATGCTATTGAACACCGGTGTCCGACCGCTGTTTTAATGGTCTAGCGCCCTCTCGTGTTTGACAGTGATAAATTGATTCACATTATTATGACAAAATGCAAATCCGAATGAAAAGGTCCACTTTTTTCTGTAAAAACGTTGAAAATAAGCCCTTCAATCACAACAGGTCCGCTTATGAGATTGTCGCGCACCCTTGCACTTGTGCAGGGCCACAGTGTCGCCCTTCCCTCGTATCAATGTCTATCTCCCTATTTTGCTTCCTCCTGCCCCCCCCCCCCTGATCAGGCTCCCCACTCCCTCCCCGGTCCCTACTCTCTCCTCTCGAGCTTTCTCTTTCTAGCCTGTCCGTCTGTCACTCTCCTCTCTTTATTCCTCACCCCTCCCACTCTCACTTGTTCACTCAAGTATCTCCCTCCCTCCCTCCCCCGGCCCTCCCTTGCGAAATGTATCAGTATGATCCATGACTAAAAATAAGCTCTGCAAAAATAAACATTTAAAATAAACCCGAGTCATGCATATAGGCCCAACCAATTATCAGATTAGCTTGCCATTGGTACGACTGAATAGAATATATTATCTTTGCTCCAATGCAATTCTGTTGTATTGCATTTCAATATAAAACATGATTACCAAATCACCACTTGTACGCGCCTCATTGGGAGATATTTGACGCTCGTTTCATCGCCAATAAGAAAGACTTTTGCTTATAACTTGGTTAGTATATATTTCAATGCAAGACAATGTTTACGAGCCACTTACGTCTAGGCGTAAGTGCATATACACCAAACACAAGTCAATTGAAGCCGTACAATTTACCGTGAATTTAGGACCGTAAAATTTAGACTCTTCTTTTGTCTAGATTAGCACCCAACCGCACATCTCAAGGTTTTATGTAAACAATCAATATAACTTACCAAAACGAAAACTGAAATTCACGAGCTTCAAATTTTCAGTAACTAACAAAAGGCTAGAATAAAAGATTGGTCACACCTGGGAGACTACCACTTCAGAATAACAATGACTTACAAAAACGGATACGGTTACGGAAACAGAAACTGGACTTTGTATTTAGGATGCAACGGTAACCCAACGAAACACCATCATGACCATACGCAAATGAATGCATCCCATCGATAAACCATTGCTATAAAGTATGATCATAGTCAATTGCTGTTATTCTAAGAATACGGTGGATATCGTGGATTCATGGCGTTATGTTTTACAAATCGACACAATATTTTCACAACAATATGGATTACCGATATAATCATTTCAGAAATTCAACTTATTTACCTTAATATTTTCAATTTAAATATCATGATTAATTTGACACTTGTCAATAAACAAAACCATACGAAAACCAGTGGTCTCCGATAGCTCAATTGGTTAGCGCGCTGGTCATCTCCAGTAGGCAGCGCGGGTTCGACTCCATCCATTTTTTTATTAATTATTTCGTGACAATTTGCTTTCAAATTACTTTGCAGACGAACAAAATCTTTTTTTTTTTCAAATAACATGCAAAATGTCACTATTATGCGAATTTACTGTGGCTTCTTAGTATTATATACTGCGTTTGTTGTGTTATATAGGTAATGTTGTATCATGAAGATCATTCACCTTTTCTTTAAACTTATCTCTAAATCATGAACTTATTCATCCTTAAAATCGGCATGTCCTAATATGCTGAATCCATGAATCACGGATACAAAAAATAATGTACGAGCGTATATGCTTTGACTTGCTAATTTGCATCAAACAAAATGGCCACCAAAATCATTAGAGTTTTATATAATAATTTAATGATTTTGGTGGTTATTTTGTTTTTATGCAAATTAGAAGGTCAAAACATTACTATTATTTATGGTATCCATGGTTGTGGGATTCAGCAAACCCAAATTGACTTTAAAAAAATAGATACCGTTTCTAACTAAATAATGCACCTAAGACTTCCATTTCTCAGCAGGAAGTCGACTAGTCTAATAGGATATGAAGGTGAATAGTCAATGATGTTTATCTCCTGAAGATGAAATTATGATATAGGAATTATGTGTAATATTTTAATAATTACTCTTTTTATGTGCTATGTTATTTTTCAAACGTAAGTTTCTTTGAAAGCGCTTTAATAGATTTCAGTCATAAAACGTAACTTAAGCCTATAATTATATTTACACGATATATAAATTAGCTTTTTTTTAAAATTTAATTATTATTTTTTTTCCAAAGTTACTCTTTTAAAAGACTTCAATCAAGTCCTGTCAACAAATACCATGTATTTCTGGCGAACAAATCACTACTCTTTCAAAATAAAACGTCATTTTAAACAAAATACGTAGTTCGCATAGGCTAATAATGTACAGCACGCCCTGTAAAATACATGATATTGCGTATAAAAAGCGACCGTATCGTTATATCACGTGATGAAAATCTAATAGTTTTTATATAAGTGAAAAGATAAATAGTTTCTCCATTTTGTATGGTTGGGGAGATATGGGCCATAACACACATTTTAATTTTTTTTTTTTGGTACCTTAGAGACAATGCTGGCCATAAGTGTTGGGACGGTTTGATAGGGTAATGTAAATACCCCCCATTCCCCGATCAATGTTGAATCCTACTTTTTTGGTAACACGCGCCTAGTGGCACCCAACATTGATAGGTGGGGAAGGGGGAGGTTTGCTGTGTTAGGAAAGGATTTAGGCTTGTCACCAAAGATACCTCCACTTTATCACGTTAACAAGTGTCTCAACACATTTTGGCCATGGTTGTAGTTTGAAAACCATACCGTATTCTATTAACCCCACAAAATTGGTATATTTGAGTGGTGTGTAGGTATCATATTAACTACTACGTTGCATTGTTATCGATTGTGTAAAAATCAAGAAGTGGCATACCATTGGCAAGATTGGACTTTAAGCTTTTAGAAAGACAAGTTTAATAAATATGTAAATTTTATGCAAATTAGCTCATGAATAATTATTGAGCTCATAGCCAAATACGATGAAAATATAATATACTTAGATTTAAAAAAGTTTATTAACATTTTTTGGGATATTCTTAGGGCAAAATGTGACCTGAAAATGGTTAAAATATTAAAGTTTCCAACATTTTAATCCATTTTTTTGGTAAATGGTACTGATATTAGAAATTTGTTGTTGTTGTTGTTGATAAATCAGTTCAAAAGAGATATGCACACTCATCAATTAATATGTACCTGGCTTGGCACACCTGTGCGCACAGTGCACATCAATACACTATCAATAAGATATTGCTCCTGAATTAAATTGTACTGTCAAAAGCAGGTAAAACATGTAACTTTAACTCTTATATATGACAGACAGTTTATATAGTGAATGTCTATTGCTTGAATCCTAATGTAAAAAAACGACAGTTTATATAGCAAATATCTACCGCTTGAATGCTAATGTAAAAAAACCCGACAATTTATATACCGAATGTCTATCGCTTGAATCCTAATGTAAAAAACAACAGTTTATATAGCGAATGTCTACCGCTTGAAACCTAACAAATAAATGACAGTTTATATAGCAAATGTCTACCGCTTTAATCCTAATAAACTTCCTATGGCCACATGTTTGTTATCTTGTGACCATTGATTAAAATAAAATAGAAGACCTGACAAAATATCCCTATGAAAACACACATTAGTGGTCATGCACCCACATGAAGCTACACAGAATGTTAATTTACCAGAATCAGCACACACCTGAATGACAATTTTGCCTGCCTCCAATCCTGAAAGTGCCCAATTATTTAAACACACTACCGTACTTCTGATCCCCAAAGTTGTAACAACCAGTGGTTTAAGGCTGTGACTAGTTTCATTGGTGGGGATTAAAAATTTGAATTGATGTCAAGTAATCCTTGATCAAGAAAATAAGGAATTGGATATGACATCCTACATTGTTGGTGCAATTTGGGACATTCAATAAATCCTCATACCTGTAGTTTGAACTTTTGTTTTATCACCTACTAGTTTTGTGACCTTCTTGAAGAGATCATGGCTTATGTTTTGCACGGGCTTCTTCCATTTCTTGAACGTCCTTTTCAAGAGGTTTTCTTATCCACTGCTTCACTTGATATTTTACCGCTTTGTTCAGCTTCCGATAGCTGTTTTTGTTTGGAGCTGAGGGGTTGTTTAACATCAAGACTCTGGCTTTTCTTCTCAAGTGGCACATTTTCCTGACTTCTTCAGGCAATCCCTTCACTTGGCGAGCCCTCCTAATATTAACTGATTCTTCAGTAATTTTGTTTGTGGGGTCTCTGAACTTAGCCCACAGGTCTTCTACATCAGTATCCTCCAGTTGAAGCAGGGGTTCAAGAGTACCACCAATCTTGGCTCTGAACTCTTCTGCAATCAGGGGGTTGGTAAGTCTACTGACGTCATAGCTTTTTTGGAGTTGTTTTCATGTGTTTGGTTCTGACTGGTGCTGACACCACTTTAGCGATCACTAGATTATGATCTGAGACTACATCAGCTGAGCAGTATGATCGGCGATTCTGGATGGTACTTAGGTTCTCCTTTTGAGTTATGACAAAGTCATTCATATTTATGTATTTCCCACAAGGTGAAGTCCGTGTTACCTTTCTATAGGTTTCATCAATAGCTATAATTCATGAACACATTATTTAATCTATTTATCATATTTTTAAAATACCCCATCATTTTAATGGCATGTTTGTTTGCTTATCTTTTTTGTTCTTAGTGTGTAATATTTGGAATGATTTTCGTCTATTTGGCTTTATGTGTAAGGACAAATGCTTCTTTATTTTTGTTTTTTTGATATTAGCTGTAAAAGTTGCCCGCCTGATTTGACGAGTCAACCTTTTTATATTAAATTCTCATCCCATATATTTGGGTAAGACTTGGATTATTATATATTCTTTGTATATCGAGGCTCCAAAGTGTAAATCGTCAGTATATTTTAAGATTTGTATTTCGGATAGTTTTAATTCCCATGTTGTTTTTTACATTTTCTTCAAATCACCTAGACATGTAATATTAATCTATTCAAAATCATAACAATCGTTCCAACAAGACTGAGTGTAATACCCAGTGCGTGAATGTCAGGCATAGCCCGCATTTACCTTTTCGATACCTATGCCTCACTAAATATTATTTATAGAAATTGAATTTCTATATATCAATAACATGCCTGCAAAATGTTGTCAAGAACAAAGCCGTTGGGAGGTACCCATGTTAACCTACTTACCATTGTCACAGAAAACACGAAAATCACGAGATTGTTGTACAATATGCAAGGCATGTGAATACTCAGTGGCGTATTAGGCCTGCTGAACACCAACATTAAACGCGAGATCGCCCGGTAAGCTGCACAGAATTTGATCAACAATTTCATCTACAATAAGTTAAAAAATAAAATAGCCGCTTCTGGTAAACGCTGAACTCGCGGTGGAAACTTGAGTTTCGCGTGTGTGAGTATGTGAGCTTATGTGGGAAAGTGAATTTTTCTTTTTAATTTAATTGAAAAAAAAACCGGGATTGATGTAATTGTTGTAATTGTTTTTGATAGATTGCACTCCCGTAGGACCCGCTCAGTCATGAAATATTTTAATTTATTCAATAATTCAATAATGTAACGAAAGAAACAAATTAACCAAATTTTGTCAGTTCAAAATAATTTTCAACCCGCGCGTTGACTTGAAAACAGTGGCGGCACCAGGATTTTTGTCGGCGGGGGTGATCCTGAGACTTTGACTGGTTGTACACGCTCTGTTTCTTTCGCCTCTGTGCGTATTACTCAAACATTAAAGTCATTTTGAGCAAGTCAGCGTCATGTCTTAAAGTCCCTCTAAAATTTGCCGAGTATATGCCTATAATGTAAATGCCAATGGACATTGCAGAATTTCAAGAAGTAGGTATCTTCCTCCGCATTCTTCAAATCTGACCACAGATGCGCCATTTCTCCGCAAATGTATAACGGTAGACTAGGGTTATTTTTAGGGTCTTCGTGATCAGGCGAGAAGAGCAGAATTGAGGGTTGATATCGGTCAATGCAATATAATTATTTTGAGCCCCCACAAGGAAATGCAGCGTGTGTTCAACCTACATTAGCATTAAGGGTAGAATAACACTTTACAGTTTCCCAAAAGTTCATTCTACAAATCAAATACTTTAAAAACTTGCTTGATTTATTGTTGTTAAAAGTGTATTTGTTTCAACCCTCTTTCAACTCAAAAACCACAGGACCTACAAAAGTATATTTGATATTTGATTTCTACTGCACACTTGCTATGAAATGACAATGCATTTTTTGCCAAAGCTCACTACCATTCGCAATATGCTGTGAACTACCAAATCGCAACAGCTTCCTGTGTAACCCTTTTCAATCAGATTTCCTCTGACATCTGTCACATGTGGTGTACCACAGGGATCGATATTCGGCCCAATTTTGTTTTTAATTTATATTAATGACCTCCCTCTTTGTTCCAACAATGCGGACATCGTCATATTTGCCGATGACACCAATATTCAAAATATCAAAAAAACTATTTTCATGATCTTCAAAAATAAATACAGTAATATTCATAACAAAGATATTAGACAAAGTTCACACAACTAAATTTCTAGGCATATTAATTGATGTCGATGTTTCATGTAAATCTCACACTTCCAATGTATCCAAAATGGTCTCTAAATATAATGGTATTGTCCGTAAGGCTCGCCCTATCTACCTCAGGTATCATTACATACACTTTATAACACCTTTGCTCTCCCCTACTTATCCTACTGCAACATTATCTGGGCTGACAAAAATAATTCCCATATAAATTCATTATTCCTTATACAAAAAAGAATTATTCGGACATGCACCAACTCTCTTTGGCTTGCCCATACAGACCCGCTTTTTAAACAACTCAATACTCTCAAGGTGCAAGATATTTATTTCCATCAACTCGGAACATTTATGTTCCAATACCACCACAATCTCCTTGCAAAAGATTTGTCCATTAATGAGTTTTTTAGAACTAACAAAAGTATTCACCATCACCGTACTAGGCAAGCCAATGACTTCCACGTTAAAATGTCCAACACCAAATTGGCTGTTATATAATTAGTATTCAAGGAGCCATTCATTGGAACTCACTTCCCCAGTCTATCAAATTTTGTAGTTCAGTACCATCTTTCAAATCCAACTCTAAAAAAATCCTCATCAGCACATATGTACAACACTGATTAGCCTGCAGTTGTTGTTTTTGGGTGTGTTTTTTTCTCTTCTCATTTGTCGGGATCTACTTTCATAAAATTAGTTCAGTATATGTTCCACATCAAATCGGACCAGTTGTCTGTCTGTTTGTATTGTTCCGTCTTTAGTTATTATTATTATTATTATTATTATTATTATTATTATTATTATTATTATTATTATTATTTTGTTACATTAAACATATGCTATTTCGTAAATTTTGTCAGCTCGCTTGGCCTTGTATGCAGACTATCACTTTTGCATTTCATTGTTCTTGCTCTGCAGAACTATACACAATTTACCATGTTAATTTATCATTGCATTAAATATATATCTTGGTGTAGATTTAATTTACAAAATATTGCATTAAATAGTTACCAGCTATGTAAGTTATAACTTAGCTCATTATTTAGACTCGTTGCAAGTGCACGTGCAATCATGTGCTTATGCTTTCACCCGGGCTAAATACATTTTTGTTATTATTGTACCGTAATACTTATACCATGCCTGAACTGTTTTATATTATAATGGGATTTTGCAACCCCTTTACACCTACTGTGTAGGTTTGGTTGTTATTTTCACCATCATTGCTCATTGATTTATAATTGAAAGCCTAGCTCTTGTGATAATAAGTTTAATATACCTAACCCACAAGGCATATGTGACTCCTCGCCACAACTGAGCCCGGATGTCGCCAATCATCATTTTTGAGATGTTCAACCAAAATATTCTGCTTGAAATTAGCTTTAAAATGATGTATATCATGTCTATAGTACTTGACATTTAAGTAGTGAAAAATCAATAAAACAGTCAATAAATCCTTTCTTTCCTATTGTTTATTGTTAAGTTCGATGGAGCATATCTCAATAGTGGCACTGGCGACATCCGGGCTCAGTTGTGGCGAGGAGTCACATATGTCTTGCTATTGTATTTATTATTCTTCTAAAATTTTGTTTATCATAATTATTTAATACTAACTTTTGTAAATGGTGCCAAAACAACACGCTCTGCGTTCAGTGGCATCCTCATCATTCTCACCATATTATACGATGTTTGTAAAAGCTTTTTTATATTGTAATTATTTAATCGATGGGATTTGATGAAATAAAACTGAACTGAACGGAACTGAACCTTGGTAAACAAGTTTTCTACATGATGTGAAACCTATGCTTATTTAAATCGTTATGTTAAGGCGTGGTGTATGGGCGAACTTGAAGTACAGGTATCTGGAGAGGGATCAACGAGTTACCCCAAATCACAGTGGCAGGTATTCACTGGGCCGCCGAGTGCGAATATGTATTTATTTTGGAGTGTTCGTGTTTGTTTTAAATTTTGGGGCGTTTTTCCAAAATTTGATATTTTTGGTGATATTTCAAAAATCGACATGCCAAAGACAACTGAATATATGAATACAAAAGCCACCCAAGTCCATACTGTGGCCAAATTGATTTAAGCATGGGAATCTGTTGCTATGCATAGGCCTGTCATATATAAGAAAAAAACAACTCAAATGTGTCTATTGAGCATGTGAAAAATAGCATGTATGAAAGAACCACCCAAGTCCATGATTTGAGTCTTGTAACAAATTGATTGAAATCCAGTATGTATAAAAGTCCGCTTGTAACACATTCATTGCTTCAGAGTGACTTTTGAAAAAAAAAAGGGTTTAATAAAGGAAAGTGTGTGGTTTACATTACATGTCAGAATGCTTATCAACATTATACATGCCTGTGTGCTTTATTTTGTATTATCTTACTAGTGGTAATCTCATTCAAACATTGTTGTCTTTGTATATGATTCAAAAAACCACCCAAGTCCAAAACTTAAAATGAACCCCACGAAGTCCCTGAAATGCTAATCGTCATACTTAATACAGTTTAACTCACTCATTTGCACATAAAACTTACCATATTGACCAGGTAAATATTACTGAAGGAATTAAAATGATACACGTGTTTTTCTCTCAAAATCACTTCCCATGGACTTGGGTGGGTTTTGTATTCATGTATTCAACTCTTTGGGCACATAGTTTGTTATTGTTATTGCAGTTCTTTTCCAAAAAAAAATAAAATAAAAAAAATAAAAAATGGTTCCATTTGCTTCGGTGATTTACTAATATTTTATATTTTATGACGGCAATTTGGCTTTTTTAACGCGTCTTAAGGGGGTACTACACCCCTGTGGTAAATTTGTGACTATTTTTGTATTTTTCTTAAAAACTAATAACACACTGGTAACAAAAGTTATGTATATTATTGGGGCAAGTAATCCAATTACTACACTGAAATTTCAGTGACTCAAGACAAGCGGTTCAGTATATATGATAGGAAATGAGGTACATCCTAGCGGTACCTCATTTCTTGTCATAAATTGAGCTCAAGATTGAGCTAAAAACAAAATAAAATATTTTGGAAAGATTGTTTTTTTGTTATGATGTACCTAACAAATATTGCCAAAAACTCACTTTTTGTGATTTTCTTCAGAATGGTTGTTTTTACCCCAAATCTGTATTTATATTAAGATTTATTGACGTCTTGCCTTCATAAAAATGTATACTTTTATATGTCTTGCGCAAATAAATACAAAGTTATTGCACTTTTACTACATGCATGTCTGAGAGTACACAGCCTCCTTACCACGAATATCTAGTCACGCTACTTTTAGTATTTTTACCTGATCGTCGGCTTTTGCAGGCAACAGAATGCAGATCGGCTCACGATAGATGTCTTATTCCTCTATGTGGGTCACTTGATGAATTACTTTGAATTCCTTGTAACAACATACAAATTTGCGTCTGGAACTGACTTTGGAACAGCTATAGACTTCAGCGCCGTATCAAATCTCATAAAAATGGCACGACTGGCGAGTATGTTTTTATGTTTCCCGCACGAAAGTTTGCGTCAACATCTATACTATATTTCTTTGGAAACGTTGACCTTTGACCATTCTTTGTAAATGCCCTGCTATGACCTTGATATGTAGACTTGATTGGGTACTGTGAAAGCATCCACTTTACTGAGTTGCTCAGCACCTGGTCATTAGATAATCCTACAGGGACACAGTCAGTAGTTTAACATTGTGTGAGCATGGTGAAAGACCCATTATTGATCAATTTTAAACCTTTGTCCACAAATGTTGCACGGGACCCTATGTAGCCAGAAAGTGGTCTCTCTACTAGTAGGACATGTGTTCCAAGCGGACAAATCATATATGAAAATGCTCAGTAGAGTCTGGGAAATCTTGTCTGCCATATTGTCATCCCGGGTTGTCAATTTTGTAATCCGCCTGTTCTATTCTGTTTCCATGGCAACTGTTACACTATTTAAGCATTTTTGTTATTTTTTACCCGAAAATTGCACATTTTAATTAGCTATTTCTTGAAAAGTAAATAGAGTAGAAACTTCATATTCGGTATACAGAATGTATGGCACATGGATATTTAAAATATATGAACAAAATCATCACTTAATCCAATACATTTAATCTATGGGTAAAAATGCCTTTATTGGGCGATTTTTGTTTTGACCAAAAATGTATTTTTTCACATGGGAAGCTTTTTGAAAATGGCATATACATCTTGGAAAGTGTATTAATTTACTAAGATGGATGTCTCGGTCAAAAAAGACAATAACAACATTTTTCTGTGACCTATGGTTTTGACCTATGAACTCTTGGAAGTCATAGATAGGCCTAAAAATGCATGTTTTTAGTGATTAAGGTCATTTTTGCAAAAAAATTGACCCTTTTTCGTAATTTTTAGCCATTTTTTGCATTTCAAATTACACTTAACTTTATTGGTAAACAATGCTTCTTTAAATTTAAGCTATTGAGATAATTCAAAGTGAATGAACCATTTTAAATCAAATATCCCCTGTACAATTGAGTTAATTTCCAAGTTAAAGGGGCATTTCGTGATCCACAGCCTCATCCCCCACTTTTCCCAAAAAAAGTTGAGATTTTTACACCATTGGATACCTCTGGCTACATAATGTTTATGTACCAAATATGTCTTGCAGATTAATTCGTTTAGCAAAAATATCGCCAAATTTGAATTTCGTTCTGGTGCACCAGAACGAAATTACAACACATTGTCTATGGAGCAGTGTAATACACATAATCATGCACAACTCGCAAACGCAAAATCGGAATCAACTGAAATTTTGGAAATAAGCTTTTTTCGTGGATATCTACTGAAAAATGTCATAAAAAGAGGATGCTAAGATCACGAAATACTCCTTTAAGTTCACAAAAAATGTGTAAATATCCGTGTCCATGGAATCTGTCTTTTCTTTGAATTCTCCTTATACACGTAGTTTAGAATTAATTTTGTTCACATATTGTAAATATCCCTGTGACATGTGTTCTGCACACCAAATATGAAGTTTCAACTCCATTTAGTTCATACGATAGCGTGACCGTTGCCATGGAAACGGAATAGAACTCCCCGGTTACAAAATTTGACAACATGGTAGAAAAGATTCTCCAGACTCTTCTGAACATTTTGATATATGATTCGTCCATTTGAAACATTTGTCCAACGACGTGGAAATTTCATTTCTATGCATTAAATGTATAAAATTGGAAATATCCAAATAATATGTCATGCCAAAATGGCCTATGGTTTTATGATAAAAATCATAAAAAAAGCATGTTTTAACCCAAAGTTCGCATCAATATGGTATGATGGAATATTCTTGTTCACCGATACAAGATATTCATATGCCCTATTACTCAGAGCAAAAATTAAAGTTGCAGTTAATTTTCAAGTTATGGCTACTTTTAGATTTAACATTTTTGAGTAAAGTCTATAAAAATATAATATATATAATATCTTAATATCTCAGTTCACGTCACTTTTAGAAATGCCAGCTATGACAGATGGAGGAGACTCTAACGATTAATTCTAACCCGGTTGGCACCTTTGTTCTAAAATGATGCACGGAACCCTATGTAGCTAGAAAGTGTTCTCTCTACTATACACAGTGAAAGCATGAATAACAACACACCGTCGGAGTATAAGTACTAAATTGAATGTGACATACACACTTTAGGAAGAGGGTGAGCGAGTATGAGAAAGACCTTGTGAATCTAACTTGCAATGAACTCCATTGACCCATTCATGTAATCACTTATTTAATCGCAACCAGTCAACCGAATCAAATAAAATTTGCTAGTATGATGCAAAATAAAAGCGTTGTTTGTTAATTATTTCGATGCCGATGCACATTTCTCGACTTATGTAAGATTTAATTTGCCCACTCAATTGTTCTAGGACACACTGTATAGAATTCGTTCAAAGAATTTCATAATGTTTTAATATTTCATATTTTCAATATTTTCATATGTGCTGATAACAAATCTGAAATAAAAAAATAATAATTAATGACCCCTGGATAACCTTGGACTCCAATCATTGTATGGATTACATAAATATTATCATTGGTAAGATTCATCAGGATCGCTCAAAAGTCAAATTAAATAATTAGGTTTTGGTAACAGATCTAAAAGAAATGAAGTACTCACTCGATATAATTCATTTCCAATCATTAACCTTGTTCACTCTGCAATGAATGCTAATAGTGTTTGCCGCGCTGAAATGCCTCTCGTCATTTGCCCCTGCTTCTGATCCAAATGGCTTCTTTTAGCCAATGCGTGGTTTTGTCTGCCTCTTGATCGATAATTTTGGCCTCGTCTCAGCTGATAACATGGTTTCTAGCTGCGAAGTGCTCAGGTATTGTCGCATTTGGATGGTGGAGGATTTTGGAGATCTAGTGAAGTTTTTTGCACGTATTTTTTCGGCTTCAGTTTTGTGTTCGGACAGCCTAGTTTTTAATAACCGGTCTTTTTCTCCTATATAGGTCTTGGAGCGGGTCTTGCAAGGTAGTTCATAAATTGATTCTGCCGTTTCAAGGGTTTCCTGTTTATCTTTCGGATGAACGAGCATGTTACGGAAGGTGCAGTGCGGCTTCACGGCGGTTAAGAAGCCATATTTTATGAAGACTCTTGACATTCTCTACGAAAGGCCCTCTTCGTAGGGTACAACGACTGAACCCTTTTTTGTCTTTTTTTCATAATTTCTCCCTTTCCTGCTTTTTGGATGTAATTTCGCTTCATAGATCATTTTCTTTTTTTCGGGAGAGGGAGGGGGAAATAATTTATTGTAGTTTATTGTAGTTTTTACCCCCTCCCTCTTCCACCTCCCTCCTTTCTGTCCCCTTCCCTTTCTCTCTTTCGCTTTCTCTTTTCTTTTCTCTCTCTTTTCCCTTTCTTTAGGGATTGAAAGGGGGTGTATCGTACCCGCATTGCGACGGCCCTGCTTTTGATCTAGAATTTTATTTTTTTCAGACGACAGATAATTTAGTTAAATTTTGAACAATTTCATTCTTTCGTTGTTCCTCTTTTCCAAATTTATCACGAAGGAATTGTGCAATTCCAAGTTCACATAAGAAGACAATGCAATGTCTTTAGGCAAACATACCCTAATGAAGACACGGAAATTCCATGTCTTCTTCAGGGGGATGCACATATTTTCTGCAATAGCCATTGATTTAGTCTGGTTCATCTAATTTCGACATTGCTTACAAATCCCACGCAACGTAGAGTATATTTCAAGTAATCTCAATCCAAGTAAAAATAATAGAATATACATTATATCCAATTTCACTCCTTTTCTATTCATTTTCAGAATAAGTGATGTAGTCAGTAATTGTAAATAATTATACTATTGCAACAAATTATAATGTATACTTTCTTTTTTTACATGTCTTCATTGGTTATAAAAAAATTGCAGTAACTTGGTATTATCTTGATTGTAACGATTACTATGTTGACGAGGGTGGGACTGCAACTATTGTCCTTAAGCGACGAGGTGATCTGAGTATGGCAACAACAACAAGTAAGCTACTTACCATGATTCTTATACAAAACAAAGTAACATAGACTTGGTTTTCTTATAAGAGTGGTCGTTCACATTGTAGCATTCCCGACAAAATGCTTTTGCTAAGCCTGGTGCCCGATCTGACATTTTGCAGACGAATAACATTGAGCTTTTGCGTGTAAATCTTGTGTCAAAATGGAGGAATAAAGAACTTCTTCAATGACTTTTATATTTGTCAATTTTGTTAGAGATCTGCTCTTTTTGATTTGTGAGCCAAGTGGATCTTTATGTTATTGCAACGTTGTTGTACTAAACATGGCGGAATAATGAAAATGGACAAGTTGAGACTATTGATTGACAACATTTGTGACAGTCTCACATGTTACTGAAGCAATAACGAAAGTCTTTAAAGATACGGGCAGCAATGTTGGTTCCTTTTGTGGGACTATGATGAGAAGGTTACTCGTGATAGGGAAACGTAAGTCATATTTACAACAAGGAAAGAAAATGAAAAATTGATGTTAACTTACCACGCAAATGTAAACACATCATCAATCTGTTTCATCGGCTAATGTTTTGGAAGATTTTCCCCACCACTGTTGTTTTGATTCCGTTTGTAGTTTGTATATAAACAATTGTGGCGATTGCATCTTCCGAATCATATAGTCTAAGATCAGATGACGTCATTAGATTTTAACAAATTTCAAATTGGCCAAATACTGGATGTACATGATATAACATGATATGTGGTCTAAGCTTTCCATTCTATAGCAGAATCTGTATTAAAATCAAAGTGACCATTAAAGATTAACATTACCAAAGCCATGAAATGACCACCTTTCAGTTTGTGACCAGTAAATCACTTAAATCAGCAACTGAATATTGCATTCATTTTCCTTTTGACCAATAAAGCTTTAACAGCAACGGATTTATCGACAGTAGCAGCAATGGACTACGGAACGCTTACTGCAACGACGGATCTTATATTTGCAGTAGGCGAAGATGAGAAAACTGTAACTTTGGCTATAACCGATGATAGCAGTCAGGAGGAAAGGGAACGGCTAATGGTAGAAATTGGATTTGATGATGCTACTGCTGCTGCTGCTGCTGGGCAGGCACTTCTTGAGCCTCTTTACAAAGCTACGGTCACAATTGAGGATAACGATTTTAGTAAGGAACTAAACAGAATGTTAAATCGTTTTATAATACTTAATAGTTCTATATCAACCTGATTCTCTTTAATTATATATCAGCGATAAAACTCTGCTTTACAAACGACACTTTAATATACATATTTTTCACCACGCATATTTTTAAGAAATTGACGATTTCCTGCTTAATGCATGTATATTGTGAAGAATATTTCAAATTGATCATTAATTTATAACTATATTGTACGCGAAATGTCGTGCAATCATTAGAACATATCAGTGATTACCATAATGAAGTTGGGTTTTACAGACATTTTTGGCACCTCTTCTAAAGAAGACAAGGGAGTTCACATAAGAAAACAAATCTAATCTCATTAGGCACACCTCCCTTCTTTAGGGATATGCTTAGAATTTCTGCAACTGCCATAACTTTATTTTCCCTGAAATATTGGTATTGCTTATAGACCCCACGCAAAGTAGATTATACTTTTACTAGTAATTACGATCCAAGTAATATATTCATGTTGAACAATTTCATTCTCTCGTTGTTTCTCTTTTCCAAATTTATCACGAGGGATTTGTGCAATTCCAAGTTCACATAAGAAGACAATGCAATGTCTTTAGGCAAACCTACCCTAATGAAGACACCGGAATTCCATGTCTTCTTCAGGGGGATGCACATATTTTCTGCAATAGCCATGATTTAGTCTGGTTCATCTAATTTCGATATTGCTTACAAATCCCACGCAACGTAGAGTATATTTCAAGTAATCTCAATCCAAGTAAAAATAATAGAATATACATTATATCCAATTCCACTCCTTTTCTATTCATTTTCAGAATAAGTGATGTAGCCAGTAATTGTAAATAATTATACTTTTGCAACAAATTACAATGTATACTTTCTTTTTTACATATCTTGATTGGTTATAAAAAAAATTGCAGTAACTTGGTATTATCTGGATTGTAACGATTACTATGTTGACGAAGGTGGGACTGCGACTATTGTCGTTAAGCGACGAGGTGATCTGAGTGTGGCAACAACAACAAGTAAGCTACTTACCATGATTCTTATACAAAACAAAGTAACATAGACTTGGTTTTCTTATAAGAGTGGTCGTTCACATTGTAGCATTCCCGACAAAATGCCTTTGCTAAGCCTGGTGCCCGATCTGACATTTTGCAGACGAATAACATTGAGCTTTTGCGTGTAAATCTTGTGTCAAAATGGAGGAATAAAGAACTTCTTCAATGACTTTTATATTTGTCAATTTTGTTAGAGATCTGCTCTTTTTGATTTGTGAGCCAAGTGGATCTTTATGTTATTGCAATGTTGTTGTACTAAACATGGCGGAATAATGAAAATGGACAAGTTGAGACTATTGATTGACAACATTTGTGACAGTCTCACATGTTACTGAAGCAATAACGAAAGTCTTTAAAGATACGGGCAGCAATGTTGGTTCCTTTTGTGGGACTATGGTGAGAAGGTTACTCGTGATAGGGAAACGTAAATCAAATTTACAACAAGGAAAGAAAATGAAAAATTAATGTTAACTTACCACGCTAATGTTAACACATCATCAATCTGTTTCATCGGCTAATGTTTAGGAAGATTTTCACCACCGCTGTTGTTTTGATTCCGTTTGTAGTTTGTATATGAACAATTAATTGCATCTTCCGAATCATATAGTCTAAGATCAGATGACGTCATTAGATTTTAACAAATTTCAAATTGGCCAAATACTGGATGTACATGATATCACATGATATGTGGTCTAAGCTTTCCATTCTATAGCAGACTCTTTATTAAAATCAAAGTGACCATTAAAGATTAACATTAACAAAGCCATGAATTGACCACCTTTCAGTTTGTGACCAGTAAATCACTTAAATCAGCAACTGAATATTGCATTCATTTTCCTTTTGACCAATAAAGCTTTAACAGCAACGGATTTATCGACAGTAGCAGCAATGGACTACGGAACGCTTACTGCAACGACGGATCTTATATTTGCAGTAGGCGAAGATGAGAAAACTGTAACTTTGGCTATAACCGATGATAGCAGTCAGGAGGAAAGGAACGGCTAATGGTAGAAATTGGATTTGATGATGCTACTGCTGCTGCTGCTGCTGGGCAGGCACTTCTTGAGCCTCTTCACAAAGCTACGGTCACAATTGAGGATAACGATTTTAGTAAGGAACTAAACAGAATGTTAAATCGTTTTATAATACTTAATAGTTCTATATCAACCTGATTCTCTTTAATTATATATCAGCGATAAAACTCTGCTTTACAAACGACACTTTAATATACATATTTTTCACCACGCATATTTTTAAGAAATTGACGATTTCCTGCTGAATGCATGTATATTGTGAAGAATATTTCAAATTGATCATTAATTTATTACTATATTGTACGCGAAATGTCGTGCAATCATTAGAACATATCAGTGATTACCATAATGAAGTTGGGTTTTACAGACATTTTTGGCACCTCTTCTAAAGAAGACAAGGGAGTTCACATAAGAAAACAAATCTAATCCCATTAGGCACACCTCCCTTCTTTAGGGATATGCTTAGAATTTCTGCAACTGCCATAACTTTATTCTCCCTGAAATATTGGTATTGCTTATAAACCCCACGCAAAGTAGATTATACTTTTACTAGTAATTACAATCCAAGTAATATTATACATTTTGAACAATTTCATTCTTTCGTTGTTTCTCTTTTCCAAATTTATCACGAGGGATTTGTGCAATTCCAAGTTCACATAAGAAGACAATGCAATGTCTTTAGGCAAACCTACCCTAATGAAGACACGGGAATTCCATGTCTTCTTCAGGGGGATGCACATATGTTCTGCAATAGCCATTGATTTAGTCTGGTTCATCTAATTTCGACATTGCTTACAAATCCCACGCAACGTAGAGTATATTTCAAGTAATCTCAATCCAAGTAAAAATAATAGAATATACATTATATCCAATTTCACTCCTTTTCTATTCATTTTCAGAATAAGTGATGTAGCCAGTAATTGTAAATAATTATACTATTGCAACAAATTATAATGTATACTTTCTTTTTTACATATCTTGATTGGTTATAAAAAAAATTGCAGTAACTTGGTATTATCTGGATTGTAACGATTACTATGTTGACGAGGGTGGAACTGCAACTATTGTCCTTAAGCGACGAGGTGATCTGAGTGTGGCAACAACAACAAGTAAGCTACTTACCATGATTCTTATACAAAACAAAGTAACATAGACTTGGTTTTCTTATAAGCGTGGTCGTTCACATTGTAGCATTCCCGACAAAATGCTTTTGCTAGGCCTGGTGCCCGATCTGACATTTTGCAGACGAATAACATTGAGCTTTTGCGTGTAAATCTTGTGTCAAAATGGAGGAATAAAGAACTTCTTCAATGACTTTTATATTTGTCAATTTTGATGGAGATCTGCTCTTTTTGATTTGTGAGCCAAGTGGATCTTTATGTTATTGCAACGTTGTTGTACTAAACATGGCGGAATAATGAAAATGGACAAGTTGAGACTATTGATTGACAACATTTGTGACAGTCTCACATGTTACTGAAGCAATAACGAAAGTCTTTAAAGATACGGGCAGCAATGTTGGTTCCTTTTGTGGGACTATGGTGAGAAGGTTACTCGTGATAGGGAAACGTAAGTCAAATTTACAACAAGGAAAGAAAATGAAAAATTAATGTTAACTTACCACGCTAATGTTAACACATCATCAATCTGTTTCATCGGCTAATGTTTTGGAAGATTTTAACCACCGCTGTTGTTTTGATTCCGTTTGTAGTTTGTATATGAACAATTGTGGCGATTGCATCTTCCGAATCAAATAGTCTAAGATGAGATGACGTCATTAGATTTTAACACATTTCAAATTGGCCAAATACTGGATGTACATGATATTACATGATATGTGGTCTAAGCTTTCCATTCTATAGCAGACTCGTTATTAAAATCAAAGTGACAATTAAAGATTAACATTAACAAAGCCATGAAAAGACCACCTTTCAGTTTGTGACCAGTAAATCACTTAAATCAGCAACTGAATATTGCATTCATTTTCCTTTTGACCAATAAAGCTTTAACAGCAACGGATTTATCGACAGTAGCAGCAATGGACTACGGAACGCTTACTGCAACGACGGATCTTATATTTGCAGTAGGCGAAGATGAGAAAACTGTAACTTTGGCTATAACCGATGATAGCAGTCAGGAGGAAAGGGAACGGCTAATGGTAGAAATTGGATTTGATGATGCTACTGCTGCTGCTGCTGCTGGGCAGGCACTTCTTGAGCCTCTTCACAAAGCTACGGTCACAATTGAGGATAACGATTTTAGTAAGGAACTAAACAGAATGTTAAATCGTTTTATAATACTTAATAGTTCTATATCAACCTGATTCTCTTTAATTATATATCAGCGATAAAACTCTGCTTTACAAACGACACTTTAATATACATATTTTTCACCACGCATATTTTTAAGAAATTGACGATTTCCTGCTTAATGCATGTATATTGTGAAGAATATTTCAAATTGATCATTAATTTATAACTATATTGTACGCGAAATGTCGTGCAATCATTAGAACATATCAGTGATTACCATAATGACGTTGGGTTTTACAGACATTTTGGCACCTCTTCTAAAGAAGACAAGGGAGTTCACATAAGAAAACAAATCTAATCTCATTAGGCACACCTCCCTTCTTTAGGGATATGCTTAGAATTTCTGCAACTGCCATAACTTTATTCTCCCTGAAATATTGGTATTGCTTATAAACCCCACGCAAAGTAGATTATACTTTTACTAGTAATTACAATCCAAGTAATATATACATTTTGAACAATTTCATTCTTTCGTTGTTTCTCTTTTCCAAATTTATCACGAGGGATTTGTGCAATTCCAAGTTCACATAAGAAGACAATGCAATGTCTTTAGGCAAACCTACCCTAATGAAGACACGGGAATTCTATGTCTTCTTCAGGGGGATGCACATATTTTCTGCAATAGCCATTGATTTAGTCTGGTTCATCTAATTTCGATATTGCTTTCAAATCCCACGCAACGTAGAGTATATTTCAAGTAATCTCAATCCAAGTAAAAATAATAGAATATACATTATATCCAATTCCATTCCTTTTCTATTCATTTTCAGAATAAGTGATGTAGCCAGTAATTGCAAATAATTATGCTATTGCAACAAATTATAATGTATACTTTCTTTTTACATATCTTGATTGGTTATAAAAAAAATTGCAGTAACTTGGTATTATCTAGATTGCAACGATTACTATGTTGACGAGGGTGGGACTGTAACTATTGTCCTTAAGCGACGAGGTGATCTGAGTGTGGCAACAACAACAAGTAAGCTATTTACCATGATTCTTATTCAAAACAAAGTAACATGGACTAGGTTTTCTT
Source organism: Amphiura filiformis (assembly GCF_039555335.1). NCBI lineage: Eukaryota > Metazoa > Echinodermata > Ophiuroidea > Amphilepidida > Amphiuridae > Amphiura > Amphiura filiformis. The sequence continues at coordinate 1,511,516 of NC_092629.1, forward strand.
ATAAGCGTGGTCGTTCACATTGTAGCATTCCCGACAAAATGCTTTTGCTAAGCCTGGTGCCCGATCTGACATTTTGCAGACAAATAACATTGAGCTTTTGCGTGTAAATATTGTGTCAAAATAGAGGAATAAAGAACTTCTTCAATGACTTTTATATCTTTCAATTTTGTTAGAGATCTGCACTTTTTGATTTGTAAGCCTTGTGGATCTTTATGTTATTACTACTTTGTTGCACTAAGCATGGCGGAATAATGAAAATGGACAAGTTGAGACTATTGATTGACAACATTTGTGACAGTCTCACATGTTACTGAAGCAATAACGAAAGTCTTTAAAGATACGGGCAGCAATGTTGGTTCCTTTTGTGGGACTATGGTGAGAAGGTTACTCGTGATAGGGAAACGTAAGTCAAATTTACAACAAGGAAAGAAATTGAAAAATTAATGTTAATTTAGCACGCTAGTGTTATCACATCAACAATCTCTTTCATCGGCTTAATGTTTGGGAAGATTTCCCCCACCGCTGTTGTTTTGATTCCGTTTGTAGTTTGTATATGAACAATTGTGGCGATTGCATCTTCCGAATCAAATAGTCTAAGATGAGATGACGTCATTAGATTTTAACAAATTTCAAATTGGCCAAATACTGGATGTACATGATATTACATGATATGTGGTCTAAGCTTTCCATTCTATAGCAGACTCGTTATTAAAATCAAAGTGACAATTAAAGATTAACATTAACAAAGCCATGAAAAGACCACCTTTCAGTTTGTGACCAGTAAATCACTTAAATCAGCAACTGAATATTGCATTCATTTTCCTTTTGACCAATAAAGCTTTAACAGCAACGGATTTATCGACAGTAGCAGCAATGGACTACGGAACGCTTACTGCAACGACGGATCTTATATTTGCAGTAGGCGAAGATGAGAAAACTGTAACTTTGGCTATAACCGATGATAGCAGTCAGGAGGAAAGGGAACGGCTAATGGTAGAAATTGGATTTGATGATGCTACTGCTGCTGCTGCTGCTGGGCAGGCACTTCTTGAGCCTCTTCACAAAGCTACGGTCACAATTGAGGATAACGATTTTAGTAAGGAACTAAACAGAATGTTAAATCGTTTTATAATACTTAATAGTTCTATATCAACCTGATTCTCTTTAATTATATATCAGCGATAAAACTCTGCTTTACAAACGACACTTTAATATACATATTTTTCACCACGCATATTTTTAAGAAATTGACGATTTCCTGCTTAATGCATGTATATTGTGAAGAATATTTCAAATTGATCATTAATTTATAACTATATTGTACGCGAAATGTCGTGCAATCATTAGAACATATCAGTGATTACCATAATGACGTTGGGTTTTACAGACATTTTGGCACCTCTTCTAAAGAAGACAAGGGAGTTCACATAAGAAAACAAATCTAATCTCATTAGGCACACCTCCCTTCTTTAGGGATATGCTTAGAATTTCTGCAACTGCCATAACTTTATTCTCCCTGAAATATTGGTATTGCTTATAAACCCCACGCAAAGTAGATTATACTTTTACTAGTAATTACAATCCAAGTAATATATACATTTTGAACAATTTCATTCTTTCGTTGTTTCTCTTTTCCAAATTTATCACGAGGGATTTGTGCAATTCCAAGTTCACATAAGAAGACAATGCAATGTCTTTAGGCAAACCTACCCTAATGAAGACACGGGAATTCTATGTCTTCTTCAGGGGGATGCACATATTTTCTGCAATAGCCATTGGTTTAGTCTGGTTCATCTAATTTCGGCATTGCTTTCAAATCCCACGCAACGTAGAGTATATTTCAAGTAATCTCAATCCAAGTAAAAATAATAGAATATACATTATATCCAATTCCATTCCTTTTCTATTCATTTTCAGAATAAGTGATGTAGCCAGTAATTGCAAATAATTATGCTATTGCAACAAATTATAATGTATACTTTCTTTTTTACATATCTTGATTGGTTATAAAAAAAAATTGCAGTAACTTGGTATTATCTAGATTGCAACGATTACTATGTTGACGAGGGTGGGACTGTAACTATTGTCCTTAAGCGACGAGGTGATCTGAGTGTGGCAACAACAACAAGTAAGCTATTTACCATGATTCTTATTCAAAACAAAGTAACATGGACTAGGTTTTCTTATAAGCGTGGTCGTTCACATTGTAGCATTCCCGACAAAATGCTTTTGCTAAGCCTGGTGCCCGATCTGACATTTTGCAGACAAATAACATTGAGCTTTTGCGTGTAAATATTGTGTCAAAATAGAGGAATAAAGAACTTCTTCAATGACTTTTATATCTTTCAATTTTGTTAGAGATCTGCACTTTTTGATTTGTAAGCCTTGTGGATCTTTATGTTATTACTACTTTGTTGCACTAAGCATGGCGGAATAATGAAAATTGACAAGTTGAGACTATTGATTGACAACCTTTGTGACAGTCTCACATGTTACTGAAGCAATAATGAAAGGCTTTAAAGATACGGGCAGCAATGTTGGTTCCTTTTGTGGGACTATGATGAGACGGTTACTCGTGATAGGGAAACGTAAGTCAAATTTACAACAAGGAAAGAAATTGAAAAATTAATGTTAATTTAGCACGCTAGTGTTATCACATCAACAATCTCTTTCATCGGCTAATGTTTGGGAAGATTTCCCCCACCGCTGTTGTTTTGATTCCGTTTGTAGTTTGTATATGAACAATTGTGGCGATTGCATCTTCCGAATCAAATAGTCTAAGATGAGATGACGTCATTAGATTTTAACAAATTTCAAATTGGCCAAATACTGGATGTACATGATATTACATGATATGTGGTCTAAGCTTTCCATTCTATAGCAGACTCGTTATTAAAATCAAAGTGACAATTAAAGATTAACATTAACAAAGCCATGAAAAGACCACCTTTCAGTTTGTGACCAGTAAATCACTTAAATCAGCAACTGAATATTGCATTCATTTTCCTTTTGACCAATAAAGCTTTAACAGCAACGGATTTATCGACAGTAGCAGCAATGGACTACGGAACGCTTACTGCAACGACGGATCTTATATTTGCAGTAGGCGAAGATGAGAAAACTGTAACTTTGGCTATAACCGATGATAGCAGTCAGGAGGAAAGGGAACGGCTAATGGTAGAAATTGGATTTGATGATGCTACTGCTGCTGCTGCTGCTGGGCAGGCACTTCTTGAGCCTCTTCACAAAGCTACGGTCACAATTGAGGATAACGATTTTAGTAAGGAACTAAACAGAATGTTAAATCGTTTTATAATACTTAATAGTTCTATATCAACCTGATTCTCTTTAATTATATATCAGCGATAAAACTCTGCTTTACAAACGACACTTTAATATACATATTTTTCACCACGCATATTTTTAAGAAATTGACGATTTCCTGCTTAATGCATGTATATTGTGAAGAATATTTCAAATTGATCATTAATTTATAACTATATATTGTACGCGAAATGTCGTGCAATCATTAGAACATATCAGTGATTACCATAATGACGTTGGGTTTTACAGACATTTTGGCACCTCTTCTAAAGAAGACAAGGGAGTTCACATAAGAAAACAAATCTAATCTCATTAGGCACACCTCCCTTCTTTAGGGATATGCTTAGAATTTCTGCAACTGCCATAACTTTATTCTCCCTGAAATATTGGTATTGCTTATAAACCCCACGCAAAGTAGATTATACTTTTACTAGTAATTACAATCCAAGTAATATATACATTTTGAACAATTTCATTCTTTCGTTGTTTCTCTTTTCCAAATTTATCACGAGGGATTTGTGCAATTCCAAGTTCACATAAGAAGACAATGCAATGTCTTTAGGCAAACCTACCCTAATGAAGACACGGGAATTCTATGTCTTCTTCAGGGGGATGCACATATTTTCTGCAATAGCCATTGGTTTAGTCTGGTTCATCTAATTTCGGCATTGCTTTCAAATCCCACGCAACGTAGAGTATATTTCAAGTAATCTCAATCCAAGTAAAAATAATAGAATATACATTATATCCAATTCCATTCCTTTTCTATTCATTTTCAGAATAAGTGATGTAGCCAGTAATTGCAAATAATTATGCTATTGCAACAAATTATAATGTATACTTTCTTTTTTACATACCTTGATTGGTTATAAAAAAAATTGCAGTAACTTGGTATTATCTAGATTGCAACGATTACTATGTTGGCGAGGGTGGGACTGTAACTATTGTCCTTAAGCGACGAGGTGATCTGAGTGTGGCAACAACAACAAGTAAGCTATTTACCATGATTCTTATTCAAAACAAAGTAACATGGACTAGGTTTTCTTATAAGCGTGGTCGTTCACATTGTAGCATTCCCGACAAAATGCTTTTGCTAAGCCTGGTGCCCGATCTGACATTTTGCAGACAAATAACATTGAGCTTTTGCGTGTAAATATTGTGTCAAAATAGAGGAATAAAGAACTTCTTCAATGACTTTTATATCTTTCAATTTTGTTAGAGATCTGCACTTTTTGATTTGTAAGCCATGTGGATCTTTATGTTATTACTACTTTGTTGCACTAAGCATGGCGGAATAATGAAAATTGACAAGTTGAGACTATTGATTGACAACATTTGTGACAGTCTCACATGTTACTGAAGCAATAATGAAAGTCTTTAAAGATACGGGCAGCAATGTTGGTTCCTTTTGTGGGACTATGATGAGACGGTTACTCGTGATAGGGAAACGTAAGTCAAATTTACAACAAGGAAAGAAATTGAAAAATTAATGTTAATTTAGCACGCTAGTGTTATCACATCAACAATCTCTTTCATCGGCTAATGTTTGGGAAGATTTCCCCCACCGCTGTTGTTTTGATTCCGTTTGTAGTTTGTATATGAACAATTGTGGCGATTGCATCTTCCGAATCAAATAGTCTAAGATGAGATGACGTCATTAGATTTTAACAAATTTCAAATTGGCCAAATACTGGATGTACATGATATTACATGATATGTGGTCTAAGCTTTCCATTCTATAGCAGACTCGTTATTAAAATCAAAGTGACAATTAAAGATTAACATTAACAAAGCCATGAAAAGACCACCTTTCAGTTTGTGACCAGTAAATCACTTAAATCAGCAACTGAATATTGCATTCATTTTCCTTTTGACCAATAAAGCTTTAACAGCAACGGATTTATCGACAGTAGCAGCAATGGACTACGGAACGCTTACTGCAACGACGGATCTTATATTTGCAGTAGGCGAAGATGAGAAAACTGTAACTTTGGCTATAACCGATGATAGCAGTCAGGAGGAAAGGGAACGGCTAATGGTAGAAATTGGATTTGATGATGCTACTGCTGCTGCTGCTGCTGGGCAGGCACTTTTTGAGCCTCTTCACAAAGCTACGGTCACAATTGAGGATAACGATTTTAGTAAGGAACTAAACAGAATGTTAAATCGTTTTATAATACTTAATAGTTCTATATCAACCTGATTCTCTTTAATTATATATCAGCGATAAAACTCTGCTTTACAAACGACACTTTAATATACATATTTTTCACCACGCATATTTTTAAGAAATTGACGATTTCCTGCTTAATGCATGTATATTGTGAAGAATATTTCAAATTGATCATTAATTTATAACTATATTGTACGCGAAATGTCGTGCAATCATTAGAACATATCAGTGATTACCATAATGACGTTGGGTTTTACAGACATTTTGGCACCTCTTCTAAAGAAGACAAGGGAGTTCACATAAGAAAACAAATCTAATCTCATTAGGCACACCTCCCTTCTTTAGGGATATGCTTAGAATTTCTGCAACTGCCATAACTTTATTCTCCCTGAAATATTGGTATTGCTTATAAACCCCACGCAAAGTAGATTATACTTTTACTAGTAATTACAATCCAAGTAATATATACATTTTGAACAATTTCATTCTTTCGTTGTTTCTCTATTGCAAATTTATTACGAGGGGTTTGTGCAAGTATTATTAGTATTGTTTACTTACATGTTCTGGCCGTGGTAGTTACTGCACTGCTTTAGTACTTTGAGTCTTTTTCTTCTTATATCTTTAATAAATGATGTACCCGGTGAATGCAAATAATTATGTCATTCCAACAACTTATAATGTATAATTCCATGTTTACATATCTTGATTGGTTATAAAATTTACAGTAACTTTGTATTTCCTGGATTGTAACGATTACTATGTTGACGAGGCAACTGGGACTATCGATATTATCATCAGAAGACAAGGTGATCTCAGTGTTTCACAAATAATTAGTAAGTTATTTACTGTGATTTCAATGCAATACAGACTAAGCGAGATATCGTTGAATAGATTAATCAGGTTTGCTTTGCTTGTCAAAACCAAGTGAGATTTAGTTTTCTTAAAGAATGGTCGTTCACATTGAGACAATCATCATTAAACTAGAGTGTAGCATTCCCGACAAAATGTCTTTGCTAGGCCTGGTGCCTGATCTGACATTTTTGCAGTTTCTACCTCAGGATCAAAATAAAAGAAAGCGACATTACTTGCCCTGCGATATGTGCTAAATTTTGCTCGAGTCTGCTGTTTTTGGTTTGTACTCCATGTAATTGTTCATGTTATCATTATTTTTGTACCAAGTACGATGACAAAAATTTAATGAGTTGAGACTATTGATTGACAGCTTTTGCAACACACGCACACGTTATTTTAAGCAATAATGGATGTCTTTCAAGATACGGGCAGCCGTGTTGATTCCTTTTAAAAGACAATGTGAGACAATAATAATCTGTCTAATTTACAACAGGCAAATAAAAATTAAAGTCAATAAGAAAACCCTTCCCGGCAGTTATTACTAATATTATTTCAGCATTTTGGGTAAAGAATGACAAAATAAAGTTGGATGGAAATCGTATAATGGCTTGAAGGTGTTTTTGTGACCATATGAATAACTTAATTCACTAACGTAAATATTGAATTTATTTTCCTTTTGACCAATAAAGCTTTAACAGCAACGGATCGATCGGCAACATCAACAATGGACTACGGAGCGCTTACTCCAGCGACAGATTTAACATTTGCAGCGACTGAAGACACAAAAACTGTAGCTTTGGCTATAACCGATGATAAGCTTGTAGAGCATACAGAACAACTGATTGTAGAAATTGGATTTGATGATGATGCTGCTGCTGCTACTGCTGGGCAGGCACTTCTTGAACCTCTTCACAAAGCTACAGTCACAATTGAGGACGAAGATAGTAAGTAATGAAACAGCATTTTAGAATTTTATTTTGATATAATATATACATACCACAATGTTAGTTAAAACTGAGTCCATTTATATATCAGCAATGAAACTTTATTTGTACACGAAAGAAAGAAAGAAAGAAAGAAAGAAAGAAAGAAGGAAGGAAGGAAGGAAGGAAGGAAGGAAGGAAGGAAAGAAAGAAAGGAAGGAAGAAAGAAAGAAAGAAAGAAAGAAAGAAAGAAAGAAAGAAAGAAAGAAAGAAAGAAAGAAAGAAAGAAAGAAAGAAAGAAAGAAAGAAAGAAAGAAAGAAAGAAAGAAAGAAAGAAAGAAAAAGAATGAAAGAATGAAAGAATGAAAGAATGAAAGAAAGAAATATTAAAAAACAAAAGAAAATATGTGGTAAAAAGATATAAATCACTCTTTCACTTCTTCAGATCACGGGCTTGGATTCATTTCTGCTCGAATCTATAAGGCAATTCATATAATTATGCATTTCACTTAAGCTGCAACCAATTTTCTTCAAAACAAAACAGTTTAATCAATAATAAGTCATTATCACAACCAATTCCACAAAGTAAGCTGTTTTTAAATGCTTGGACACACATTTTGAAATAAAACCAAAAAAAAAAAATTTATTTTTGTTTGAAAATAGTTAAAAAAAACATGCTTAAACATGCTTTTGTTTATCGTGCCATCAGTAAACAATTGATAGTGGATTTTCTTAAAGCAAATTGTACTCTCTATGGAAACTTATGATAGTGTTACTCTACAAAAACAGAAGAAAGGGCTGATCAAAATCATAAAAATCTATACCCTATATAGTAGACTTGCATGCTAGATACAGTTAGTCATGACCAATCCAAATTTTAGCCAAAGTTTGCTCTTGGTAAAAGTAAAACCAGCAATACTATCGAATTCTATTTGTTGTTGTGATATCTTGACCGTGGTAGAGAAATATATAGCCATATACGGTAAATTCAGGCCATGCGGCTTCAAAAGAGGTGCAATCTTATGCAAATCAGTTGTATCTGTAAAAAAACTAACCAACAAGTAATAAATTAATATCCTTCAAATAATATCATTTTTTACAGTTGAGTATTGGATTGATCCAGTTTATGTTTTCGATGAGTGTGATGCCGCGGTGGAAGTAGTCGTTCACAGAAACGGATATTTAGGAAACACTGATGACGAAGTTGGTAAGCTTAACATATCTTATGTTGCGTTAAGGTTATTAATTATTTTAAACTGTTGTGATTTTGTAGTTCACAGCATCTTACGAATGGTAGTGAGCTTTGGCAAAAATTGCATTGCTCAATTTATAGCAAGCCTGTAGAAGAATTAAAATGTCACAGATAATTATACTTTTATAGGTACTGCGGTTCTTGAGTTACGTTGTAAAGAGGGCTGAAACAACAACACTTTTGTAATTAACAACAATAAATTAACAACAATAAATTAAGCAAGTTTGCAAAGTATACGATTTGTAGAATGAACTTTTGCAAAACATCAAGGTGTTAATTTTCACTAATATATTGATCTAGATAATGAAAATCGATTTTTAGGTTGCTTCGACCAACAATACCTCGTCTACCCTTAATGGTATGACAATTGTTAAAAATTAAAGAAAAATTGAAAACCCACTTAATTTATTTACAGGCATATACACGACCGCCGTATCTGCTACTACCGCTGATTATACTGATATACCAATGGCTACAGCAACGGTTTCATTTAATGCAGATGACACTGCTGTTGCTCATCTTCTAACCCTAACACCTGATGACCTGGTTGAGGGATTTGAATATTTTATGGTTGTTATAGCAACACCCGGTGGGACGAATGCGGCAAATGCTTTGGTCCATACAGTCTTAGATACCGCAAAAGTGTTTATCCTGGATCATTCGAGTAAGTAGGAAAACGTAGTCTTTTCGTAAACGTTCTACCATGATACTTTTTAATGATGATAACTTCCAAAATAAGTGGTGTCAATTTAGAAAAACGATTTACAATGAAAAATGTCAACAAATCTTATCCATCTGTAATCTGTATCAATGCGCAGCTAAGCTTGTAAATAAAAATACATTGGACCTCAACTTTTATTATCGTACGACGGTCATTCAGCAAATTCTACCTCCATCATCAAAGCTCTGTTATCTTAAGTGTTAGGATATTGAAATTGATATTATACTCTTAAATCTAGACTAAAAATAAGCACAATCTGAATATTTGATTATTGGTTGTTTAGATAATTATGTTGGTTCAAGCAAATATAGATTGGGTAAACACTGAAGCCAATAGTTAAGTAACAATCATATTGCATCTTTGGATAATCCCCATAAAAAATGTTTTTGAGTTGTTGAACTGCTCAATCAGGATAAATATTTTGTTCCTATTTGAGCTCCTTGACATGCTTTGGGACTTCCAAATAATATAAAACATGTTTTATATGAGAAGAAAACTTCAAAGGGTACAAAAGACACACAAATGTTAGTAAAATTTGCCAGATTTCAACTAGATTGTTTTTAAGGGTTATTCGTATTTACGCCCTTATTTAAGAAATGTATGCATCTTGACGTTGAAATAAGATAAACAACATTTTGTATTATAGCCTTGTACATACTTACAAAATACATCATGTGCGCATACGACTTAATTGATTTTAACTTATGGCCCAATTAATACGACTTGAAAGAACACTTTCTCACTCGATCTAAGTCAACAACCTATGGAAAGGGTGTTGTGATATCATGCAACATTATGTTGAAGCTTTAAAAGATTTAAAGCTTGTATTATCTTTTCTTTAAACTATTCTAAACACATTAATGTACATAAGAAAACTTTTTAGCCAGCTGGAATACGTTATGTAATTAGGCCATAATTATATCAACATATACGAAAAAAGCTTTCATTTTCAATATCTTGAAGGTTTTCCAATTTGAACAAAACCAAATTAAATTGAACAAACGGAATGTTTTAAAAGATCGAAAAGGGTTCACCGGACAATTTATAAACCCACTCGACCGTTAACCATTAGTGCGCATCAGTCAACCGATGCAAGTAAAAATAGCGTAAGATGCATAATAAGATAAGGTGCATAATAAGATGGGCTGCAGGCTTTTTTTTCTTAAATTTTTGGATTCTAATGCCTATTTTCTCGACTTATGATCGTTAATTGATTATGGGACACCCAGAGGTCAGTGACTAGCACCTGTAAGATTAGTATCTTTGAAAAGACCGGTATTGAAAAGACCGTACCCTTAGAATCCCCTGTACCCACATTTTGTTGTTCCCAAAATAAAATATTGTCCCATGGGTGGGGGAAAGGTCATTAAACTTAACATGGGGTCAAATCTCAATTTTAAACTACTGTCTGTTGTGGTCAAAGTCATCAAAGAAAAGTGTTAGCAGACCCAACGTGATCTATACTTTTCAAATTCCAAAGTTCAATTTGAAATAGTTAAGTAACAATCATATTGCATCTTTGGATAATCCCCATAAAACAAAATGTTTTTGAGATGCAGTTGTTGAACTGCTTACCCAGGATAAATATTTTGTTCCTATTTGAGCTCCTTGACATGCTTTGGGACTTCAAAATAAAATAAAACATGTTTTATATGAGAAGAAAACATCAAAGGGTTCAAAAGACACACAAATGTTAGTAAAATTGGCCAGATTTCAACTAGACTGTTTTTAAGGGTTATTCGTAATTACGCCCTTATTTAAGAAATGTATGCATCTTGACGTTAAAATAAGATAAACACCATTTGTTAATAGCCTTGTACATACTTACACAATACAGCAAATGCGCATACGACTTATTTGATTTTAACTTATGGCCCAATTAATACGACTTGAAACAACACTTTCTCACCCGATCTAAGTCAACAACCTATGGAAAGGGTGTTGTAAAAGATTTAAAGCTTGTATTATCTTTTCTTTAACCTATTCTAAACACATTAATGCTAAACTTTTTAGCCAGCTGTAATACGTTATGCAATAATTATATCAACATAATTATACGAAAAAAGCTTTCATTTTCAATATCTTGAAGGTTTTCCAATTTGAACAAAACCAAATTAAATTGAACAAACGGATTGTTTTAAAAGAACGAAAAGGGTTCACCGGACAAAATATAAACCCAATCGACCGTTATCCATTAGTGCGCATCAGTCAACCGATGCAAGTAAAAATAGCGTAAGATGCATAATAAGATGGGCTGCACGGTTTTTTTTCAATTTTTGGATTCTAATGCCTATTTTCTCGACTTATGGCCGTTAATTGATTATGGGACACCCTGTATAGAGGTCAGTGACTAGCACCTGTAAGATTAGTATCTTTGAAAAGACCGTACCCTTGAAATCCCTTGTACACACATTTGGTTGTTCCCAAAATAAAATATTGTCCCATGTGTGGGGGAAAGGTCATTAAACATAACGTGGGGTCAAATCTCAATTTTAAACTAGACAATGCTAGCAATATGTAGGATGTTTCATAACCTAGAATTCGCATCAAATTAGGTCAATGACCATAGAAACCCATTGAACTTGACATGTGTTGATGTGTACAAAGGTAAGGAAACATCCTTACATGTTGGTGGCTAGCATTATTTAAGATCATTTATCAAAACGAAGATTTGACACCATTTTTATCTAGATCGGAAAAAGGTTTACAATTCCAATAGTCCAAAATTCAGCTCGTTTGTACTGATGCTAAAAGATAAGACTCGTGGTCTGTACTGGTTTCCTGACTTAAAATTTCATGATCGCATACATAGATGTACAGAAAAACATGTCAACGTTTGCTTGGCATAAAGATATTCTGTTATGTTAAGGGCGTGGTGTAATTCGTATTTTGTGTATATTACAATATGGCATAAATTGTCTTATAAGGGACATATATTATCACGGGCCTTTGTGACCTTTTAGTCACTAATATTTCTTATTTTTAAATTTGCCTTTGTAACATTCAAGTATCACTTATGTTAATTGTTGTCATTATTTTTACTCATTAATCAATTATTATCAGCTAAAATCTGGATCGATCCCATATATGTCGGTGCAGAAGATAATACGGTTTCGATTTATGTTCATCGATCAGGATATTTAGGAGACGATACAACGGTTGGTAAGTAATCCGTAACAATTAAGAAAATTTTGTAAACTTTTTGTGATAGTCTAAGAAGTATTATAGACGACCTCTTTAAGGACCAATTGAGATATATATCTATTTTACAATACATTGTTCATAAAAAGAGCTAAACTGACTTGAATATCATTATTAAACGGTATGTGATCAATATAAAACGGTATAAGATGTATATTTCGTGGTTTATAACGCATGTACTATATATTTATATTTAGTTAGGGCCCTATGTCCCTTTATGCTTATGCAATATAAAAATGGTCAAAAAGACTAATATGGTAATTGTTTTTTTAAAATTATTTTGCAACCATACCAAAGTCCTCCAAAAAACACAAACACAGTACCAAAATTACTACTCAATCCTGTTTATTGATTTTTGAAGTTTATTGAAAGTCGAATGAAATATCAGGGTAAAAACGATCGATGACCAATATTAGTCAAACTTAAATAGTAACCGCCTCATCCCCATAGGATGACTCACGTTACGCCTTTACACTACCTGTATGATGTATATCCCTTTACCGGGACTAGATTATTCTGCTTGAGCTGTTTAGTATCCTTTTATCCGGGTATACTCTTGCCCTGCAGTTTCTTCTCCTCCTCCTTATGCATCAAACATATCAAATTGACAAGGGTCCCAAAGACCAATTGTATCAGAATTAAAGGCCATACCCCTTTAGATGTGCGTTTCGTCCATTTTGGGACCAGAGGTTTAAAGCCAAGGGAACCAGTAAATATAAATATACGGATCATATCGTTTCTTAGCAAATAAAGTAGCCTCATGGCTTCTCTATTATGGGCCTTAGGGTCCAGAACGCTAACATAAAGAACCATCTTCAGGGCTCTGATTTGGTATACTGATATCGCTTGAGCCTTATACCTTATACAAGGGCCCCATATGTGAAATAGTTTCGGCTCAAGGACTCCAAACGTTAACAAAGGACTGGCCGTTTCTTATTCAAAAAAGCATCTTTAGGGCTCAGAGGTGGTGCACTGATAGCACTTGGGCATTTTACCTTTATAAGAATACACGAGCCTCATGTGCAAAATGATTTGGGTCGAAGACCCAAGACGTTAAAACAAAGAGCCGACCGTTCCTCGGTAAAATATATCAACGTGAAAGCTCTAAGTTGGTACAGTGATAAGGATTTTAAATTGACAAAGGGACATGGAATCATTTAAAATATTATGGGCATCAGGCGCAAACTGTTAGAACTGAATCGCCAAATGGACCAAAAACAACAACAACAACAACAACAACAACAACAACAACAACAACAACAACAACAACAACAACAACAACAACAAACAACAACAACAACAACAACAACAAAACTCTGTAAGAACATACGTGTAACCTTTCACGTGTAAGGGTGCATCTTATACATGTAAGATTTCATATTATACGTATTGGACTCGAGTGGGATGCTTAAATTGACAAGTCACATACTATGAAATACCAAATGCCCAATCTTCGTGCGCGTATAACACCCTCGACCAATGACATCTCGACGTGCAGTCCATTGTATACCTTTAACGGTATGCCAAGCTGACTGGTACGTACATGGGGCGCCGAAAATTTGAAATTATCCCGGACTTATAAAGAAAAGTTAAAAACAAAGTCAGATTAAACGGATAAACAATATGAGCATTTGGAGTTTCCATATTACAAATCTAAAATTTTGACACTGACCTGACAGTTTCGTATATCTTGAACGACTGGTGGTAAGACAGCTCCATCTCCAGGGGGCGTGGTCTTGATTAAAGGGTCGTACAATTGACTTAAATGGTAGGCTCCTCGTCTCTGTTCATGACGGTAGGACCTCTCTTGCGAATCCAAATGGATTCTCTGATGAAGCGGGTACTCGCATCACACTCCTTCACAAGTCGTCGGCAGAGTGCTACACTATCGTAAGTGCAGTTTGGACAGTTTTACAGGAGGAGCATTTTTGTGTTTAGCGTAGCCGTTTGTTTCCAAGTAACCATAAAATGACATGGGAATGAAAAGCAATTTGATTTTAATAATATAAACTATATAAATGGTGTTAAAGTTAATAAATCGATGAATTATTAACTGATTTAGATGTCGTAAGTGCCACATACGATAGTGTTACACTCAAATAGAAACGAGTGTAGAGTGCAACACTATCGTATGTGCCACATACGATAGTGTTGCACTCAAATAGAAATAAGTGTAGAGTGCAACACTATCGTATGTGCCACATACGATAGTGCAGCATGCATTGCTAAATTAGGATATGTGTAATATCGGCTCAAATATCCAATACTTTGTCATTTTATGTTTCTTAACAAGTGTTAATTTATTTTGGCACATAATATTTACAATAGCAAGACACCTTTGGCCGTAATATTGTCTCTTAAGATTTATTACTGAATCTAAAACTAAAAACAACGGATTTATCGTCTCTATTACCAGTCATGGGAGCTATGAACTTAGCCAGCATGGTGACAACGCATACAGCCGTCAGCGTCACAGCCAGTGATGTGTTAGAGACTGTTTTGCACTTACGATGGTGTAGCATTCCGTGATTTTGTTGTTTAGGCCCAATAGAGTAGCGTATGTGGCACATACGATGGTCTTGCAGCAAATGAAAAACAAAATTAGCGTGCAAGACTATCGTAAGTGGCATATACGATAGTCTTGCATGCATTAATTAAAATTGTATTGCACTTACGATATTTTATTTTATTATTTAAAAAATAATTAAGCAATTTAAAACCTGGTTTTTAAACCAGGTTTTAAATTGCTTAATTATTAAAATATGTGCGCTTTTATATGGCCTTCCATAATTCGTCAAAATCTCATTTTGGCCAAAAATGTCACTTACGATAGTATAGCACTCTGGCGACGAAGTCTTTCTGTTATACTTTGGTGTTGGTCCAGTTGATTTTGTGGTTCTGTTGGATAGTATGATCTGCTATGGCTGACTTGTTTTTTTATGTGACGGACCTTTTCTGGTCTGGCGCGTAAAGCTCTTTTTGCCCCTTTCCAAACTTTCTGTTTCTCTCTGATGTTCCTTCAGCCAGGTGTTACATTTTCTGCCGGTCTCTCCCCCGTATGTGCTCAGTGTCATAGTTTTGGCAATTTTGTCTAGCGGGTCAATGTTGTCTTTCGGGTGCGCCAAACGCTTCCTCAAAGCTGTGTTCGTCTTCATGGCGGAGGCAATGTTGCACAACGTCCGCGCCAGGTAAAGAATTATTTTGTATAGATATCAAAGCACATGCCTTTATGAACTGCCCGCCGGCCGATGAGAGTAGCTCCTATTACAATATAAGCCTAAATTTGTACTCCGCGCTCGGTGAGCGATTGGTCATGTTGGTTAAAAACCAATCATTGGCTAAAAACCAATCCCTAATAGAGTAGCGATACAGCTGTGAATAAAATGTTATATACATGTTACACCTATTGTCACTGTACTAGAGCTCGAGTCTCTCAATGGTCTGTAAACTCAGAGACAATAAGATCACATTCATATTTTTCATCATGAGATGAATTGAACTTCCAGTGAGTGTATTGAAAAAAAAAACCTGACAACAAATCGAATTTTCTTGTGTTGCCAACGTAAAAAAGAGCATGCAAATGAATAGAAACGCTTTGGTATCGCATATCGCTTAAATGCTGTGCTTAGCCTGAGCTAGATAGCTCTAGTTAGTTGGGTCAAGTTAGCTCAAAAGGGCGTTCGACTATGGTGCGAGAGGTTTCGGGTTCGAACCCTGGCGGTGCCTAGTATGTTCTCATTGAGTTAACTTGAAATCCCCCTGGACAAGGAACTTATTGCTAATTGTTGTATCATGGGGGCGTAATATAACGTTATATTACGCCCCCACTATTTATAGTGGTTGAGCACTTTCGACAACTTTTCGAGTAGAGACTGTGATGGAATGGCTAGGTTTGTCATGGTTTTGACACTACAGAATGTATATACCTGTATGCATTTGTGTTAACTTGAAATCATGGCAAATTATCCGATGATCGGTATACCCAATGATCGTAAGTGAGGGTATGCTGTGAAACTAGTAGTAACGGTTGCCTTTTCCAGAGGTCTATACTTTGAATTTGTTTCTACGCTCACCTGTAATGGGTTTGAGCACTTTTAATTCCAAAGTTAGTCACCTGAAAAATAACACATGTTATATATAAAATGTTATTCTATAAGCAGCTACAAATAACATAACTGTATAGAATTCTAATCTTTAGCGAATATTTTTTGACAATGCTCTATTTTATATGAAACCAAATAAAATCAATCAATCAATCAATCAATCAATCAATCAATCGATCGATCAATTAATCAATCAATCAATTAATCAATCAATCAATCAATCGGTCGATCAATAAATCAATTAATCAATCAAGCAAATTGATGAGGTAAAAGAAGATGAAAAAGAAGATTAGTAAAACATGTTCATAACTGTCAAAATATTAAAATTATTAGATATATATATGTGCCTTTATTAATTTTATTTATTTCAGTCGTTACAGTGGGTGCAGCAGGTGACACTGCAACTGTTACTACCGATTATGCACTGAATGACCCAACCGCTATACCAGTGGCCTTTGTAGATGGCGAAGAAGTCAAGGAAGTGGTTATAGACCTAGTGGAAGACGGTGATGTGGAAGGCACGGAATATGTTACTGTTACACTGGGAACTATAACCATGGCACTGGCTACAAAAACTACATTAGACACAGCCAGAGATACAGCTACCATATTCATACTAGATCGTTCATGTAAGTTATTTTGTTATACATTATCTGCAAAACATTATTTGGTTGGATTAGCTCCATGTCGGAAAGAGCTGAGTGGTAGATTGTTGAATAATATATATTTGTAAAAATGATAGCATCCGTTGTATAAATGAAATATCTGAATATCAATTTGTACATTTTATTTAAAGATTCATGGTGCCCAATCGTGACAAAATCATGCTTAAAATTAAAAGGCAGCGCATTTAATTTGTATTTAACGTACGTCAAAGTTGGTTTTATTTGAGTGACTGAAGCCTGCAAAGATGTCTTTATAAATATTCCATCGATCCCAGACGTGTTTCATCTGAAAAGGAGAGTCGTGTTTCGTTTGATTAAAACACGAATAACAGTTGATTGTAAAACAGCCACAAGTTAAGAATTTGAAACCTTATTCTATTCAAATAATATTAATCAATATTATTTTAGTCCTGTTTTGGATTGATCCCGTTTATATCGGCGATGAGTGTGATACCATGGTGGAAGTAGTCGTTCACAGATGTGGCTATTTAGGACACACTGATGATGCAGTTGGTAAGTTTATAAAATGTACAAACTCCAGCTAAGTTTAAAAATGCATGATGTATAATACTTGATCATGTATTTTCCACGTCTCATTTTTGTACTATTTTGGGTACCAGTTTGGGGTTATTGTTTTAATATTTGCAATTATAGTAGTTTTATCTTTTCTATGAATTTTAGATCATTAAAATAGCACATTCCGTTCAGAAGTTACCTGATGCTAAAGGAAAGTAGGTGTTTTTACCATTTTCGTCGCAACACTTGATCAGTAGCGCAACAATTTTAAAGCTCTATTTTACTACAAATACCTTTTAAGTGAGAATAAAATGTGGAAAATCTTGAAAATGTTTTATTTTTTCCTTGCCTATTTCTTCATTCATAATATATATAAATGATCTAATCAAAATTTACTGGTTGAGTGTAATGCCTTTTAGGACGGTAATTTAAATTGTAGTATAAGATACATTGAGATTACTAAGTAAATGGTGTGGCAGAATGGTTATAGACTGTTACTGGAATAGCGCCACAGAAGAATTACTGGTTGACACGAAGCTATGGAGAAATGCAGAGAAGAGTTAGAAGACGGTTTCCAAGAACAAGGAGTATCCTATGCAAACATGCTATAACTTTTAATGTTTCAAAATTTGATATGGGCATTTATAGAATGGATCCATCCAAGGTGTTTTAACTTTAAAGTTCCCTCAAGATGGGGCTTCACCTCACACTCTCGTAGTCGAAAGAGAGTCTTTGGGAACTTCGGGATCTTTTTAAAAGTGCATTTAAAGCAATTTTATGTTATGTAGACTGAAATGAGATATTGATTGAGAGCATGCAATAAATAGTTCAAGCTGTGAACCTATTTATCTTGTGTTGTGTAAGTAAATCTATGATTACGATCTATGTTTAAATGACAATAGCTTCCAGATGCATTAACCTATTATCTTCAGATTATTAGACCAATAAGTTAATATATGCTCCTTTATAGTTATGGTACAAAAACTATATTAATTAGGAATTTTATATTTTTATACATTTGAAAATGTCACATATCCCGCTACCAATCATTCTGGTACACCCTGTATTGATAATTCCAATAATATTTTCATTGATAGCAGATTCCTCACAGATCTATAGTTACAGCCCCTCAAACATGAATTTACTTCTTTTTGACATAGCCTGTATAATGCCCATGTTTTATTTTTTGAAATTGCTTTACACCCAGGTATATCCACGGACACGACAGGCGCAGGCGTAACTGCTTCCGCCGCCGATTTCACTGAAATAAATCCAGCTGTAATGGTCACATTTGCTCAAGGTGAATGTGCAGTTGCTCATCAGCTCGAGCTAAAACCTGATACATTGGTCGAAGGAATGGAATATTTCGAGGTTGTTATAGCCACAGTTGCTGGTACCAATATGGCCAAAGGCTCCGTTCATGCAGAATTATTTACCGCCAAAGTGTTTATCCTGGATCATTCGAGTAAGTACTGAAAAGAAATAAGCGATATTGACAATTAAGTTCATAGTCGGAAGTGGGTTAAATACAACAATCTCCTTCATTGACGGGCTGTGTGATAAATTGAGATCTGAAATCCCATGAGTCATTTACATAATCAATCAATCAATCAATCAATCAATCAATCAATCAATCAATCAATCAATCAATCAATCAATCAATCAATCAATCAATAAATCAATCAATAAATCAATAAATCAATAAATCAATAAATCAATAAATCAATCAATAAATCAATCAATAAATCGATCGATCGATCAATCGATCGATCGATCAATCAATCAATCAATCAATCAATCAATCAATCAATTTTCTGTCAATCAGTATTCATTCATAGTGATTATTGAATGTTGGATTGTATCTTCAGTAGGTAGCAGAATTATAGTAGACATACCAATTTCACTATAGATTCAAAGTCCTGTTATTTTATGCGTTTATTTTATGCCTTACATGATTGAACAGATTCATCAGGATCGGTATAGTAAACTGGTTAACAAAGTTTCTTGTATCTGATCCAGAATGTTCACTTTATGTACGTTTCAACAACACCTGTTGTCTTTATCAACACTTTATGGGTAGTGACTGCTATAGGCAACCGACGCTAGAAATAGTTCCAGCGTTATCTTAGAGTTGCCAGTCTGTTTTCCTTCAAGAGATTTTCTTGATCCCTGAGTCAGAAATAAGAAAGAGGAGGGCACCATCATGTACAGAGACGAAGGACAGTACCAACTCTCTCACATTTTTGATGAGTTCCTGACTCAGGGATCAAGAAAATCCATTGATGGAAAAATACTGGCAACTCTAAGATCAACGCTGGAACTACTGCTAGCGTTGGTTGCCTATAGCAGTTACTACCCATCAAGTGTTGATAAAGACAACAGGTGTTGTTTCGTCAAAACTTGGAATTCACCATTTTTACGCAATATCCTTTAACTTTTATTAAAAATGTCCAATTTCTAAAATATAAAAATTCATAAGAACGCTAAGTACATGTAAATATTAGAAATTAAAACAATATTACGAATAATAATGCTCTTCACACCTAAAAAACTTTCCCGGTATAAATCATTAGGGGACATCATTTAATTTGACCCCGAAAGGAATTTTACAAAGTTATAAAGTTAAGATTACTACACCCTGCCCAATTTTAATGCCTATTTTTGCATTTTTCTCAAAATTATAGCGCATTGGTGACAAGTAAGATATGTATACATTATAGGGGCAAGGACTACAACTACTGCACTGGAAATTTTTATTTCAGCACAGACAACAGTTGTGGAGTTACAGTCAAAAAAGAGGGAAAACCAGTATTTGATCAATAAATCAATAACTACTTGCCTTGAGTTGCTGAATTTTCAGTGCAATAGTTGTAGCCCTTGCCTCTATAATATACATATCTTACTTGTCACCAATGCGTTATAATTTTTGAGAAAAATGCAAAAATACGCACAGAATTGGCCAGGGGTGTAGTACCCCCTTAAGGTGATATTTTGTGTTTTCTATGCCAATATTCATTTGTTTTTTTGCCCAAATAATGGTAAAAGTTTGTGTTTACCGGGCCACTAAACTTTTAAACCCCGTTTAAGGAATCGAATTGCAACGTCTGTACATTATTTGTTGAGGGGCCTTGAAGTACATCAGACACACAAAATTGCATTCTGAATATGAGGAATGTCCTTCTGATAGTAAATAGTATAGCTTTTTTTAAATTCGCAACACAGTGCGAAAAGTAAAATTTATAACTACAATCTATTAATATGGGAGGAAAAGCTGTCCATCATTTGAAAAATTTGACTGTTCGTATTGAAGATAATATTTTTTCCAAAAGACATTAAATGTTTAGGTGTTTTTAGGGAATAAAAACTTGGTTAAATACATTTTAAAAGTGACTGTTCTGTATTTTTATACGGTGTCTCACGGATATATATATTTGTAACATTTTTTCAGCTATTATATGGATCGATTCGACATACACCGGTGAGGAAGGTAGTACGGTTAAGCTCCAGGTCCATCGATCTGGTTACGTTGGACAAGACACATCAGTCGGTAAGCACCACGTGGATTAGACTTAACTTAAAAGAGCCCAAACTCTGCCGTATTTACATGTTACCGGGGAATGTCACTCACGGAGGGCAATATAGTATACCTCCGGAATAGTTAGACATGCGTCCCGGTTTGGCGTCCGGCAACTTTAATGCGTATATTTTTGATTTCGACCATTAATAAATTCTATTACATACTTAGGCTCGGTAAAAGGTAAAGGTAAAGGAGGCGAACCTGTATATAAACAGTGATCACCTCTCTTTCATTGGCGATTAGGCCAGACTCCTCCATGTACAGTTGCTGTAGGGGGGTCGCTACACCTCCACCACCGCGAGTCTGTTACCTTCCCAGCATATAAGAATGCCGGTACCCGTTTATACACCTGGGTGAAGTGGAGTAATCGAGATAAAGTACCTTACTCAAGGGCACAACACGACGGCGTCACCGGGGCTCGAACCCGCAACCTTCTGATTATGAGTCGGAGCCGGTTCCGCTCGGGAACCGTGCTCCTACCGTGCTTTAGGTTCGGTAAATGCCTCCATTGTCATCGATTGAATTCAGCTATTGCCCATACGCTGGGGTATCTATTTGGTTTTCATGCGTGACGATCCTGGCGGATTTATCAAAGGTTTTTACGTTACAAAGGTGTTTAGTGCGTTCTCTTTAAAGTTAAGAAGAATGACCTGCAGTTCATTAACCACATAGGTAGCACACTAGCGTCATTTTTCGTATTTTACATTTTGAGAGGAACGTAGCGCACCTAATTCATCAATGTAGTATATAATACGATATAAGACAATAAGATTTAAAATACAATGGTATTAAATACAATATGGTATTGTAAGATGGGCAATTTTATAAGCTTTATAAGTTTTTTGAAACTGTCTAGTGCAATGACGTCCCAATGAAGGCTGTCATCAATTGCGCACAAGTAATTATTTTTCGCGTGGATTTTGAATATCGCGTGTAAGAGCCGGCTGCTTTTATTTGTTTTTATGGTCAATATGACTTTAAATTGTTATTATTATTATTATTATTATTATTATTATTATTATTATTATTATTATTATTATTATTATTATTATTATTATTATTATTATTATTATTAAAAAATAGTTTCAAACTCATGTCTACGTATTAGAGCACTCATAATTATGACTTTTGTTAAGAAGAATTGACGGATAATACATGTATTTCTAGCGCTCATAGTTTTACAACTACAGAACTATCAACTAATATATAGTATAATAATATTAACTGATTAGTATAATAACATATTAATATAATTTTCACAAATTCAATATTGGAAACAGTAGAGCTTATACAGATGAGATGCCCTCTTAAACGTTGTGATACTTGCTGCAACTTAATAATTGGTGGCAAATTGCCTTTCCAGTCTATGTTGCGGAGAATTTTTCTCTTTGTGCTAATTTTAATCACAAAAACTACACTACCATTACGTAAAATTAGACCTAACATTATAAACATCTTTCTTAAATTTAGAAATAACTTTGACTCCTCAAACCGCTGTAATCGCCGACTACGATGACATTGGCGGGGCAACAACTATTGACTTTGTGGACGGCGAGATTGTGCAAGAACTACTCCTCGACTTAGAGACTGATGCCCTCGTGGAAGGTATTGAATACTTTCAAGCTGTACTTGGAGCCGTGACTGTCGCTGATACTGCTAAAACAACAGTGGATCCTATGTTGAACACAGCTAACATATTTATCTTGGACTTGACATGTAAGTTTCAAACCAATAAATAAATAAGGACGTAATTTATAATGACCTCTTGCAGATTTATTGACATGGTACTATTATAGAGAGGGTAGACTTATAATAAGTCTACCCTCTCTTTTTTTGTCATTAGTTTATGACTGCGATGAGTAACATAGGGGATATTATGAAAAAAAATGCCTCAGACAATGGACTAAATCCTGCAAAATGCCGGTGGTAGAGAAAATTCATAAGTTTGTATTATTGATTTTAAGCAAAAATGTTAGTACGTTTTATCAATAGAATACAGTGGTGGATTTCAATAGATTTGAAATGTTTTAAGACTAATAAGCCTTGTCGACTTTCTTAAATGTTGCGTTCTCCTTCATATTTTCCTTTCTTTAAATATTCCTACAAATATGCAATTTAGTCAACTTGGACATGCAAGCAAAAACTGTGAACATCAATCGATGTAGTCTTTGCCTGTACAACACCTTATTGATTGCAATTATTCTTAATGTTCAATCATTCTTCTTCTACAGCGTATTTCAGGATAGAAGAGAAGCAGTATATAGCATTTGAGGAAACCACATTAGAAGTTACATTTATCAGAGGTGGTTATCTTGGTCGAACGGATGTAATAGGTGCGTTACTATGGATTCAGCATGCCATTTGCGAAAAATGAGTTCTTTTAATTGTTCTGCGCATGCTCTTACATCATGAGTACCGACGGCTTTTTCGATTGACTTTTTTAAACTGGTTTTAGGGCCATTCTAAGGGATGTCTGTAAAGAGAGGTAACATCGAACTCTGTTGCAATGTGAACTATATTATTAAACCATTGTTTAAAGGTCGTTTGATTTGACTTTTCTGTGACTTGATTTTTCGATAACTTAACTATAAATATGAACGCATCCAATTTAGTCATGTTATATTCCGTGACACCCTTTATCCACTGCAGCAATTTTATCGTTAGAAGCGTTGCGCACTTAGGCGTAGCGCGTATTTTGGCACAACGCGTTACGCACAGAACACAAACAACGACAAACATTGAACTTGCTAGATACACTATTTGCCCCATCAGCCACACACTATCATGGTGGAGTCAATAATTTTATTATTTATTTTTATTTATTTATTATGCTTCATCACTGGCTCATATACAATTACAAAGATAAATATATTATATAAATATTGCACATACTAATAATCAAGACAAAGTAAAGAATAAAATGCCAGCGAAAAGAATGGGACAAACAGGTGCAAAATCACCTCTAGGACCATCCCACCTTTCGATTTTTGAAAACAAATTATTGGAAAAAAAACCCCATCACAGCCCCATCCCAAATTAAATAAGCCTGCAATTCGAGAATAATCTTTGGTTCTAATCAAAATGCCCCCGACATGTAATGTGTCCTGCCGCTTTGGTGGGTCATCTTTAGGCGGATACATTTTTGCAAACTTCCAACAATTCTCAGTAATAACAATCAACTGAGTCGATACAGAGTGTTCAAAGAATTTAGTAAAAGGTAGGACTTTCAGATTGCAGGCACAATGAACATACATACAAACTCCAAAAACATTCTCAGCATTTACTATCAAATGAGTTCATGAATATTCCTGGGGAATACAGACACCACTGAATAATCACAGACCATTTAAATACGATTACTAACTTCTTACTGCGTGTTTAGCTCGTTATGCTTACATGCAGTTGTTTATGTTTTGTAGGTTAAACATTTCTTATCTAATACAATAACATAATATTATTTAAAAAATCATCTTTAAGGTTATGCTGCAACTTTTTCGGAAAATTCTACTAAATTGCGCCATTCTGCTTTGCTTTAAAAATTTGCAGAGATAGACATGCACAGATGAATTTCAAGCAAAAAACTTCATTAACCGTCTGATTTTTCTAAACGGACTGCCTAAGTATGTTATCTGCTGCCAAAACTGAAAAACAAAGTGAAAAGTCTGTGAATTCACAGCGCCCTCGATTATAGCAGTACATAATGTAGGCATAGACAATGAGTCTACGTGCAATAACACAATCCTGCTGACAGCCTCGATGTATTATTTCATCACTTATATTAGAGGTGACATACACCGATGCAAGAGCGACTGATCCGGAAGACTACGCCCCAGACATGGATACTACGATCACCTTCAATGACGATGAAACTACTGCAACAAAGACGATTGTAATTGAGCCTGATAATATTTTAGAATACAACGAGATGTTCTTCTTTGAAATTGACATACCAGCCGGTTCAGCTCTGTTAGATACTGCGAGACTTGATTCCCCATCTGTGTCAGAGGTCATCATAAAAGACCGTAAGTATTTTAAATTTGCATGATAAAAAATAAAGGCTGTAGTCAGATAAAATTAGATCGCAGTGTAAACAAGTTATCGTGATTTAGTTTTGACGGTACAAAAAATCGTTTCTTATTTTTCTATATTTAATATAATATAAACATACGTTTTTCCAAATCACCCATACTAAAGTGCATGTTGCACGGTATGTCCGATACCTGTAGTATTAAAGATATGATACGGTGTTGCACAATTTTACTTTAATATTGAAGCTATCGTGATTAAGTTTTAATGACGATTGTGAGGCTCGAGAACACTGGCATATGAAAATGTTGAGAGAGGAAAAATCAGGGATTGAACCCTGGTCGCTGGATTGCTGGTTCGGAGTTTTAACCCGGCACTACACTTCATGAGTTCACAGTTGGTACTTGTGGTGCGTGGCCCGTGTGTTAATACGACGTTGAAAACGGCGTAATATTGCTAGTCTGTATTCAAAACTTTTTTTTTATCTTTCCACAGAGCACACAAGGTGTCCTGTGTATTTATTTATCAAACATGATCTCAGTTATACATAGTTATAAAAGCCACAATTATACAGAATAATTACAATAATATTACATTGATGAAAGTAACTGTTATTACATATTTATAGAGTTCCATCTTTTATTCCATTCATACATTTTACCTTTATTGTTTGCAATGTGTTTTTCAGTCTCGGCATACCTTTAAAACCTTGTATGTCCAGCTTATTTTTATTACATCTTGCATTATAAATAAACTTTTTTCCCTGAAGAACAACAAAATTATAATGACAATAATCAACATCTAATATGCCCATTAGAACATCCTTCATGGTAAGAGTAACTCTTTTTTTAAAGATATTATCTTGAACCTTCTTCCAAAATTGAGCAGAAGTACCACATTGCCAAAATAAATGTGGGATATTTTCTAACTCCTGATTACAAAAAGTACAAAGATTTGAATCAACATAACCATATTTAAATAGATTGTCATTTATACCTATAATTCTATGCAGAATTTTGAATTGAAAATACCTAAGTTTGGTTGATAGGGAGGAAGACAAGGGAATCCTGTAAATATCGTTCCAATTTAAATTCATATCATCAAAAAAGACAGCCCATTTGGCCTCGGCTTTGGGCGTCTTAAACAACTTGTCAACGCAAATTTTGTGAACCAATTTGCAGACCTTCTTAGAGGAACAGATAAGAGCAAGCATATCATCATGATCATTCTGAACAGTTCCCAAGTCTTCCCCCCTCTCGACACTTCTGATCCATACATTTGGAATGGCATAGATTAGAGCAAAATATTCCAAAAAGTTACATTGTAAATTATACTTGGTCTTCAAGATATCAAGGGGAAGAAAACTATCATCTTCATTTAAAATATCAGAAATAAATTTAATACCTTTCTCATACCAGACTTTTTTGTAAACAGTGTTTTGGGCGATAACAATAGATGAATTATTCCATAATATTTGATGTCTAAAATGACTTGAAGGAGAATCATAAGTAATTGTACACCAAGCGTTGAGAATTTCACCAATAAACACATTCTTAATAAGCTTAATACATTTCTCCTCTGGTTTAGTGTTACATTCCCAAAAAAGATTACCACCAATCTGTTTCATATAAAACATATAAAAACATTTCCATTTACCATTGTTGTTCACATCCAAGAGACGTTTAACCCAAGCCACTTTAAGCCCATTTATAACTGAGGGAATGTGAACCATCTTGAGGCCCCCTTTCTCATAGTCACCAATGATGGACTGTCTGCTGAGCTTATCTGGTTTTGCTGACCAAATAAATTTAAATATTATCGCGTCAACCTCCTTCAAAAAATTATCAGGTGGTTTAGGTAAAACAGAAAACAGAAAAATTAATTGAGAAAGACCCAAGGATTTAACAATTGTAATTTTACCAATTGGACTTAAATCTCTCATCGACCAAATTCGCAAGATTTCCTTGAGTTTTTAAAGTTTTGGAACGAAATTTAATTCAAAAATATTGCTCAGATCAGAACTAAAAACTACACCCAAAAGACGAACAGGATTGGCAGTAAAATGTAAATCATCATTGTTTAAATCAGGAGGATTATCCTTAAACAAACCTAAAGGGAGTAACTCAGATTTATCCAAGTTAATTTTCAAGCCAGAGTAAATATGTAGACCCCAGATGGGCTAAACTTTCAATAATTGCATATAAATGGTTAAAAAACTTGTTCTGCAATAATGATTTTGTTCTGTTTTGCAAATGATTATGAAATGTTTCTTTCGGATTTCTTTATACCAGTTTTCTGATATTTTTGTACCATTATGTATTTTAAAATATAGGCCTATATAGGTCCAAACAGAAGTTTAAAAAATTTTTAAAAAGAATCAGAAAAAAACATGTATTTCAACGGTGTTGGAAGCATTGGGCCGACATTGGTCATGTTGGTTAATTTAAAATAACTCTCATTAAGATTTAATCCATATCCAATGCTTGCCCTTTGCGTGTTCTTTGGTGTTTATTTTTTCTGAAAAAAGATGACATATATGGTTATTTTTTCTCTCTTTAATGGGAGACAACTATGCAAAATTAATTAATATGCAAGTACGATTGTTTCGCCAGTAAAAATGTAATTGTCTAGGAAACAATACTTAGCTGCCTCAAATTAATTATATGCATGTAGCTTTTTTTCCAGTAATAATCTAATTATTTATGAAACATTACATAATTTTGTGGATTAAGTGTTGGTAGCGGCAGGTATATGTTTTTTTATGAAGTTAGTAGTGATTTGTATGAACTAAAATTTTGCGCCTTTTGAAAAATTTTGTGACAGTATACTCTACTTCAATCAACTGCTTTTAGTTTCGACTTATCATCTTATTTCACAGTGCCACAGAGAAGTGGTCTCGCGATCACTGTTACTTCTAAATTTTGCTTTTTGTCAATTTGTGGCCCTTTTCGGCGAGTCTAAATTTAATTTTGTCTTAAATTTAATTTTGTTTATTTATTTATTTTTTTGCCAGACGAGATCAATTTTTTTCGTTTTGTGTGTATGTGTGTGTTTTTGGTATGTACATACAGTTGTCTGTTGTATTTTCGATGTAAAAAACACAG
Source organism: Amphiura filiformis (assembly GCF_039555335.1). Taxonomy (NCBI): domain Eukaryota; kingdom Metazoa; phylum Echinodermata; class Ophiuroidea; order Amphilepidida; family Amphiuridae; genus Amphiura; species Amphiura filiformis. The sequence goes on from NC_092629.1 coordinate 1,539,953, forward strand.
AGGAAAACAAACTACAATCAATCAAGAGGTTCATGATGTAAACTATGAAATATATTATTGTGATACAATTGGGATACAAATGTTTATTATGTTCAAAATCAGTTACGGAATTAAAGACGGAGAGGGTGATCGACTACATTGTATTCATATCATTCCATTTTGTGTAGGCCTACCCATGTTTACAAATAGGATTCCCACATTTACATGACTAGTGACATGAACAAACACTTCTCAATAGCTTCCATGAATTGTCGAGGTTTAGCCAATGTAAAAAAACGTAGAGATGTACTTCACTTTTTAAGGAAGAAAAACCATTCCTTATATTGTCTACAGGACACTCATTTTGTAAAAGATGTTGAAAATATAATTCGTTCTGAATGGGGATTTGATTGCTATTTTAGTTCATATAACAGCAACGCAAGGGGCGTGGCAATATTTTTCAATAATAATTTTGAATATAAAGTTAATCAGTTTAAGTGCGATACAAAAGGAAATATGCTTGTAATTGATATTGTAATAAATAATTGCAATATAACATTGATTAATATATATGGTCCCAATAACGATGAACCAGAGTTCTATGATAATTTATACAATGTAATTAATGAGTTTGATAACGAACATATAATTATATGCGGCGATTGGAATTTGGTAATGAATGAGGCACTTGATACTTACAATTATGTTAGAGCTAACAATCCAAATGCAAAAAAGAGAGTGGTAGAACTTTGCAATTCATTGAATTTGACGGATGTATGGCGCATAAATAATCCAGATTTACGCAAATATACATGGCGGCAACATGATACTTTGAAACAAGCCCGTCTTGATTTCTTTTTAATATCGTCAGAATTAAATTCCAAACTATCTAAATGTGATATCAAACCAGGTTATCGTACGGACCATTCATTAGTCGATATACATCTAGATTTCAATGACATTGAGCGTGGCAAAGGCTACTGGAAGTTTAATAACTCTCTTTTAAAGGATACAGAATATGTTAATTTGGTGAAGAAAACTATAAAAGAAGTGGTAGAGAAGTATGCGGCACCTCCATATATTTTGTCAAATTTAAACACAATCCATCCTAGAGATATCCAGTTTATAATCAATGATCAACTGTTTTTGAAATGATTTTATTAGAAATTCGTGCTAAAACTATTTCTTACTCAGCTTTCAAAAAGAAAGATTTGGGAAGATTGGAGAGAGAACTTGAATCTGAGATAACAGAATTATTTACAAAGGTCGCCTCGGGTGACCACACTTTAAATGTACAATTGAATATGAAGCAAAACGATCTTGAGAATCTGCGTAAAGATAAAATGAAGGGGGTCTTGATAAGATCTAAAACTCGCTGGTTTGAGCTTGGTGAAAAACCGTCTAAATATTTTTTGAACATGGAAAAACGTAATTTAGTTAACAAAACAATAAATAGAATAGTTCGTACAGATGGTTCTGTTTTAACCAACTCAAAGGATATTCTTTCTGAGGCAAGACATTTTTATAAAGATTTATATTCGGAATCTGAAACTGATGATAATGCTGATGTTGACTCTGTTTTTGCAAATATAAATACTCCAATCTTGTCAAACGCCCAGCGCGATAGTCTTGAGGGTCCTATAACATATAAGGAACTTTTAAATGCTCTTAAAAACAGCAAAATGTTAAATCACCTGGATCTGATGGATTTAGTTCGGAATTTTATAAAGTATTTTAAATGATCTTGTATGGTATTTGCTTCGTTCGTTAAATTATGCGTATGAAAATGGACAACTTTCTGTAACTCAAAAATATGGTATAATCACTTTATTACCCAAAGGAGATAAACCACGTCAATTTTTGAAGAACTGGCGGCCTATATCCCTCCTAAATGTATCTTATAAACTCGCCTCGTCGTGCATCGCAACCAGATTAAAATCCTGCTTGTCCGATATTATACACGAACACTAAAAAGGTTTTGTCACGGGTAGATATATTGGAGAAAACATACGTTTAATGTACGACCTGATGAGTTTGGCAGAGAATAAAAATATTCCTGGTCTTTTTCTCATGATTGATTTCGAAAAGGCCTTCGATTCGGTATCACATACATTTATAATGAAAATATTAGATAAATTCAATTTTGGCAAAAAAAAAAAAAAATGGATTCGTGTTTTTTATAATCAAGCTTCATCATCAGTACTAGTTAATGGATTTCTTTCGGAATCTTTTAAGGTGGGTAGAGGATGCAGACAAGGCGACGGACTAAGTCCCTATTTATTCATCCTTTGTGCGGAAGTCCTAGGTATGATGGTTCGAAAAAATCAGAATATTAAAGGTATTAGAATAGGGGATGCAGAATATCGCATATCTCAATATGCTGATGATACTGTTCTTTTTTTTGTTGGCACAGAGAAGTCAATGAATGAAGCTTTTAAAATCCTCGATTCGTTTGAAAACATGTGTGGTTTACGGGTAAATATAGACAAAACTAATGTTGTGTGGATTGGGTCAAAAAGTGGCAGCAATGAAACAATTTGTGATCATTTGAACGTTAAATGGATTCATAATAATAACTGTTTTAGAGCACTAGGTATTGACTTCACTGTGTCACTTGAAAGAATGGTGCAGATTAATTATGTAAAAACAATGGAGTCAATTCATGAATTAATTCACCAATGGTCAAGACGTAATCTTACAGTGCTGGGCCGTGTAACAATAGTTAAATCACTTATTTTATCTAAGCTTACCTTTCTGATTTTAACTTTGCCTAATCCACAATACGAGTTAATAAAAGATTTAAACCAAATAATATATACATTTATATGGAAAGGTATTGATAAGGTTACAAGAAATCAAATGATCCAAGATTATGGTCAAGGAGGTGTGAGAATGGTTGATGTCCAGTCATATATACATGCACTAAAAATAACCTGGATTCGTAGAATCATTAAAAATGCGGAGACAGAGTGGGTAAAGCTTTTTCTTCAGACAACAGGTATAACCCGTATCCAGGACATTGAGGGTGGATCTACTAATATTATGAATTTCATGAATAATAACAATGATAAACCGAATCAATTTTGGAAAGATGTTTTTTGGGCATGGTTTAGTTTTTCTAACTGTCATCAACCAACTACCAGACAGGAGGTACTGAAAAGTTCACTTTGGTACAATGAAAACATTAAAGTGGGTAAACAAAGTTTGTATTACCAGCATTGGGTTCGTAATGGTGTTGATCTTGTAAATGCCGTATCATTGAGAGAGGGAAATTCCTCTTGCTGGAGGATTTTATGCGTATATTTCATGTTCGCACAAATTTTGTTGAATACGGTGGTGTAATATTGGCGATCAAAAAGTCATTTCCAAAATTCTTTGACAAACCTGGTGATACCCTTGTTTATCCCACTATTCCATTTCACTTTGATGTTCTCTTTAAAGATAAAAAGGGTTCCAGAAGAGTATACAATATTCTTGTTTCGCAAAAAAACAATTGTTCGTAAATATGTACAAAAATGGGAAGAAAAGCTTGAAGCTACATTTGATCCTTCAAGATGGAATGTTATTTTTAATACACCCTTCAAATGTACAATAAGTACTAAACTCAGGTGGTTTCAATTCAGAATAATTCACAGAGTCCTTGGTACAAACGCATTTTTATTTAAAATTGGGATAAAAGATTCCAGTATGTGTACCTTCTGTCTGGAGGAGAGTGAAACTTTGATTCATATGTTTTGTGATTGTCATGTGGCTAGGAAATTTTGGGATGATGTGAAAAGGTGGATCGAAAAAAAGTTAATATAAATCTCTCTTGGAAAAAAGATAATCTGCTTTTTGGCGTTGGTCCTAGCTATATTGTTTTGGATTTGATTCTAGTTTTATGTAGATTTCATATATATAAAATGAAAATGAAAGAAAATAACCCTTCGATCCACATTTTCAAGAAAGAATTGCAAAATCATTATAAATTAGAAAAATATATTTACATATGTAACAATAATATTGGTTTATTTTATAAAAGATGGGGTATTTTCCATTCACTCTGTAGAGAATAAGATTTAGACCCTCATACACGCGGAGAGGTTTTTGCATGGCTATGTGTAGTGGCAGAACCTCGTAATGTGAGGTTCTGTACTTGCATAGCGTTGTGTGAGAGTTTCTCTGTGTGTATGAAATTATATTTCATCATGTGTATCATGTAATATCATTGTGTATCATGTGTATGCTTAATGTTTACCTCTGTTTAAAGTTAAACTTGAATAAATGTTTTTTTTCCTCTGAAAAAAAAAAGGAAAAAAAAAAAAAATTGGAAAGTCTCAAGAATGTGAACAACTCTGTGAAGGGAGCCAACATCCTTTAAGTAAATAGTGGTATCGTCCGCATAAGCACTAATAATAATTTCAGTATTCTCAACCATGATACCTTTAACACTATTATCATTTCTGATGGCCAAATTCAAAATCTCACTACTAATTATATGAAGCAGCGGACTAAGTGGACAACCTTGACGAAGTCCACAAAACAATTAAAAAAAATCAGAAGCATGTCCTTTGTTCATAACACACGAGGTAATATCTGTATAGAAAACTTTCACCCAATTAATCAAATCATCACCAAAATTAAACAATTTTAATGCCTTAAACACAAAGGACCATTCAAGTTTGTCGAATGCCTTTTCAAAATCAATTAAAAACATAATACCAACAAGATTATTTTCATTTACATAATTAATAACATCAAGGGCAAGCCTGATGTTTTCACCAATGTAACGTCCTTTCAGGAAACCTGTCTGGTCATTATGAATAATATTAGGCAAAACCTTTTTTAAACGGAGGGCAATACATTTTGTAATAATTTTATAATCAGTATTGAGTAATGAAATAGGCCTCCAATTTTTCAGGTAGATCGGATCTTTATCTTTTTTCGGGATCAGGTTAATTATTCCCTACGTTGATCAATTGAAAGGCTTCCATTGTCAAAAGAATAATTATAACTGTTGATAAGAAAGTGAACAATATCGTTGAAAAAAAAACTTGTAAAATCGTGTAAAATCTTCAAAACTGACTAAATACACGACCTCGCTTCGATACATCGATACAGGAGAACAGATCGACGGGCTTACGATCAAGGCGTTTGGGAATAGCAATCTCGTTATTATGCTTCATCCTAGCGGAGCGTAAGACATTGCGAGACACAAATAATAATGCGAGGATCCGAAATAAATGACGCAAGAACGAGAAACTATGATTTTAATGACGATTTTTGGGCTCGAACATATGAACATTTTGGAGAGAAAAAATCAGGACTCATCTGTCACTGGATTACCGGATTTTCTCTCTCTTACAATTTTCAAATACCAGTTTGCTCGAGCCCCCAAATTTTCATTAAAATCATATTTCTCGGCAATGTATCATTTATTTCCGATCCTGGCATATATTATTCGTGTCTCGCATTGTCTTACGCTCTGCTAGGGGTGAAGCATAATATAGACCGCCTCCTTCTTGATTATTTGTGATTTAGTTTTGACAGTACAAAAATAAAAACAGATAACTTTTCTTAGTTCTCTTTAAAAGATTGAATAAACTTACATGCATTTTCATACATACAAATCACACTAAAGTACATACATATTCAACGGTATCTTTGATTTGGAATGTCCTATACGTGACAAGCTAAGCACTACACCACATTTCGTCATACTGCAAGAGTTTCTAGAATGTTGTTAAAATAAGAAAAAAAATGAATGCTAATTTATTGCACATTCTAGGGAAGCGTCTATATGGTGATGAAGTAATATAAAATGCAAACTCAGACTTTACAAGATTACTTATTGTACAAATTGATATTATAGGCAATTGCTCTGTACTACTATAATGGTCGTAGATATCGAAAATATTTTTCCTGTCAAAACTGAAGCATCTTCTGTATAAAAGAAAATATGGATATTAACTGCATATCATATATAACGATTCGTGATACCCAATTGTGGCACATTTGATGTCGCTTAAGAGGCATAGAATTTTATTTCAATTCTATATACGCCAAAATTTTTTTTTTAATTGAGCAAGAATAAGGATAGAAAAAATGTTTAAAATTCTATGTAAAAATTACATTAGACCCTACCAAAGATTACAGTTTCGTTTTTATGGTAATCTAATCTTTTATCTCCTGAAAATACATTTGGGGTCTAATGTCGATTTTTTTACATACTTGATAAAAACATCGAACGTGTATACGAGAAAACTGGTAGGTTCCTCTATAGTATTTTACTGATCATGGAGCACGTGTTAAAATCGATATTGCGATTACATGTTCAAATACGTTTAAATGGATACCAACAAGACAAGTGGCCGAGTGGTCTAAGGCGCTAGGCTCATAGAGTATCCCAAGCTCTGCGCCGTGAATTCGAATCCCGCCTCCGCCATTTTTTTTTAAATCTCATATTGGGGAAATGTGACTGGGAGAATTTATGTATGGCGTGGAGTGGTGTGGCTAAGCACCAATTATATAATTGATTTTGGTTGTTGACGGCAGCTTCCTTAAATACCTACCAAAATAGTGGATTTAAGGAGACTGATATTTATTTTTTGTGGGGGTAAAATTTCCGAATTTGAGCAACATTATTCTGATATTATCAAATTTATTAAGGTTTTTAGATGATATTTACTGAGCCTAAATACCAATCAGTGTTCGTCAGAACGAAAATGCACTTATAATCTACCAGTTTTGGGGCCAAATGTTATAAATTTACTGTACACAAAGAAACAGCATGAGTTCATTTGACAACCAGGAATTCGCGTACTTGTTCTTAACATTTGACCCCAGGGGGCATTTCAAACTTTCTGAGTACGTGTCACTTTTAAGAGCCATGTCTTAAACTCCTCCCATGTTAAAAAAAAATGCAAGTGCATTTCAGCTGTGATGAATGCTAATTCCTGACGAAGTTTAGGAAATATCACCTCAAACCCGTATAAATTTTACAATAACAGAACAGTGTCCGAAATTGTGCCCCAACAAAACTCAAATTCAGCCCTCCCTAAATCCGCTACTAAATTTCACTACATTATGAGCACAATAATGTAAACTAATATAAAGTTCTATAAAGTAGAAATACTCGGAGACTCATTTCTGACTAGAAAATATTTGCAAGAACGTGTTTTTCTAACCCGAGCAGACGAGTCAGAAACGAGTCTCCGAGTTTTTATACTTTTTAGAACTGGGGCCCGAGCACTGATGAAGACCTCGGCATCGCTGGATGCAGATGTTTTTGCTGACTTGGAACTTTTGCTGTGTTCAAGGGTTATGTCCGACACAGCGTTATATTTAGGCCTATGGCCTTATTTTGCGGCATGTCTCCGAATCAGTGGAAGAAACTCTACTTGGAACCTACTTATCATGCCGACGTAGCCACCTCTACTTTATTAACCAGCTGTTAACGTTGTCTGTTATCTATATTATATTCTTTAGCCACATGGTACGTATTTAACTGTGCAGACTTCACCGTTATTGAGTCTACCGGACAAGTTGTGATAACTATTCTTAGAAAAGGAGACCTCCGAACTGAAGGACATGTCTGTAAGTGAAGGCTTTTACAAGGTTTAAAAGCTACAGAAGGGCCAGAGTCCAATTTTGACATTTTAAGATATAATCATTTGAATTTTACCAAATAATGTAACAAAAAGTTTGAACATAAAATTTGGTATGCACATAACCAATATTTTGGCACAGACATTTTGAATGATAATTGATTATTGATTTTGGACTTTGGCACTTTTGCAGCCTTGGTCAATGATGATATCAAATTTAATCACTCCTAAAAGAGCATTTAAAAATTATGAATTTGGAAAGTTTGCAGTATATGTTTTGGGTCCTGTCAATATTAAAACTGCTAAGAGCTCATTGTCGCAAAAAAAGAAACAAAACAAAACAAATCTACAACGTAGCACATTATAGTTGGGTGTTGTTAAAACAGTTACTGAGCTGCAGAGTTAGTAATAAAAATTCCTTTAAAAAGGAACAGGGCGAACAAATGAGGAAGTGTCAAGATAAAGGTGTAGTAAGGAATCAAATTTGATTAAAAAAATGAATAGGTTCTTGTCAATTATTAAAGTTTAAGCTACTTAGAACATAATTTGCACTTGAATGAAAACATCCATTAGTTCATTCTGTTGAATGCCAATAGTGAGTCTCCCCCATATTTCTACTTTCCATGTTGCTCCGGTTATTCGTTAACGAAAGTATTTATACCTAAAAATAATTTCATGCTGACATCTACAAAATTTATTTATCAGTTGAACAAGTTCACCCTCTGCATAAAATTCTTTTATTTTGAACATGTTGAATGCCAATAATGTACCTCCCCATGCATTGTATTTCTACTGTTTATGTCACTCTGGTTATTAAAACTAGGCTAGTACTTTATTTTCCGTCTTAGAGATGTGGCGATCAACTATTAACTCAAAATCAAAATGAAAATAAAATCTTCTGAAAGTAATAAAATATCTATATTATAAAGAGTATACTATTAATGAAAAAGTTAGGCCTAAAACGAATTAGACCTATAACAAATCAAACTCAAATAATTTATTTTCAAATTACATACCTTAAAATCTTCTGAAAGACAAACGGTTTTGTCTCAGCCCTTTATTAATTTCTAGAATATGCCGCAAATACCACCTTAAGATCTATGCATGACGACATCATAATTCATCTCTATTAGATTTTCAGTGTATAAGCAAGTAGAAGTAATATCATCACTACAATATGCCACCAAAACAGAACTCCCCCACCCCACATAATCGCAAATTGACACGACAGCTTCATTCCAATTCAAATTTAATATTTCATCCAAAACGGTCCTGTGATACACTTTCCCCTATCAAACACATTTGCATTTGATCATCTTCTACTCTTCCCTGAGTAGATCATTATAATATCAAATCTAAACACCATGCCATGGAATTCACCATATCACGTCCGAACTCACATGCACATTGGGCGCCCCATTCCTTTTTTAAAGGCATTTTTATTTATTGTCATTGCATGTAGTAGGCTATTTAATTATTTTACTGCTAGCAACATATGGCATTTATTGAACATTGACTTCAACGTATACAGCTGTATACCACCATACCAGGTTCAACCAAGTTAGCAGATAAAGGGCAACCAGTTATTGACTTTTCTCTTGGTAATTGGTCAATAAGCAAACACTCATGGTCTGTATGAGCAAATAAGTCCGGGCGATTTGTATTGCACAGGGCTCAGTGCTAAAGTAAATATATTTTCTCTTTATCGCCTGCCTAAGTTTCCCCATTTAAGGGATGGGGTATGAACGTTTGGACAGTATTTATTGTGGGACATTAGAGCACATCAGACATGTTGAATTGCATTCTAAATACGAAGAATGTCCTTTTGATATAAAATAATTTTGATTTTTTGAAATTGGCAAATGATGATTTTTACTTAAAGTGTATGTAGGTGGGATGAAAAAGCCGACGATCAATTGAAAATTTTGACCTTTCGTATTGAAGATATGGATCTCTTTCCCAAAACACAAAAAATTAGGTCATTTTGGGAAAAAATCCATATTTTCAATATTATAGGTCAAAAATTTTCAATTGATCGGCTTTTCCTCCCAGCTACATACACTTTAAGAATATGTCATTAGATTTATAAAATTTACTTCGAGGACTGTTATATATCAAAAATATGAAAATATCAAATTTTAATAATTTGTCATAAAATTTGTAGGCCTATTACATCGTGATTTCAAAAAATGAAAATTATTTGATATCAGAAAGACATTCTTCGTATTAGGAATGCAATTCCATATGTCTGATATGTGCTCTCATGTCCCCCCAAAAAAATACTATCGAAACGCCCATTCTAGATCCCTTAAGTACTTTAATTTACTCAAGGTTGTGTTTGTATAAATGATTCAGTTATATAAACACAGCCTCGTGAAAAGGTCATGTTGACATAAATTAATTGACTGTGTGGTTCA